>NW_010205778.1:18370-28820 GCF_000695765.1 Mesitornis unicolor
GGGGAGGGGGAAATGTGGCTTTTAAATCTCCAACTGGCTTTGAAAAATTTACAGTGATGACCCAATAGAAAGATTTTCTTTTTTTAAAGCAAATAGCTTTGCAAATTAATTGAGAAAAAAAAAAAGAGAAAAATTATTGAAGTATATCTGTTCATTCTAATATTTCTGTTTATGTCCCCAGTTCTGTAATTTCAGAATGAGAACTTTTATGACAAGTGGATTGACTCCATCCGTCTTCAATGTACTTAGAGGTTAATTAATTAATGAAGATTTGACAGTTGGTACATTCATTCGCTACTAATCTGGACTGCGTTCACTTTATCAAAATGTCTTTTCTGGTCATATGACATTGTGATACAGCTTCTGAAGTCGGCATTAACAAAAAGCAATTTTATTAAGGCCTGTAAAACCAAACCTCCAATAAAAGAATGATTTTGCATGCACCTTCATGTACCATTTCTGTCTGATACTATCAATGCCAATACTATTATGAACCAGATCAATGAAACTACCTCGGTGTCCAAACGGGTAGTATCTTGAGCCCTGATATAGGCAGGTAGAACCCCACTCAGAGAGTGAAGTAGCATCTTTTAATAGACTAGCTGATGCCGCAAGAAGTAGACAGGCCTCCGATCTCATGACTTCAGACTGGACTCAGTGTAAAGATTGAGGCATCCTAAGAACAGAAGCAGAAAACCCTGTGGGCTGAGTGGGGATACACCTGCACTATAGAAGTTCAGGTGCAGTATTTGAGCTTTTTCTCTGCAAGAAGGTGTTATTGAGGGCTGTCAGGAGGTGCCAGTCTCAAGATTATTATTTTGAGCGCTGACCTTGATCCTTCAAATTCCACAAAGCCAAAAGGAGTACGCCTCCTCCTTTTGCATGATGATTCATTGGTTAGCTCTCCTGCATAGCAGGAGGGAGACCTGGGCTACTTTCCTCTTTGGTGCCTGTAGAGACCTGAAGGTCCATCTCAAAGGCCCCAGGTGGATGCAGCAAAAAGGAAATTCTGAGTTACAGAGGAAAGGCAAGGTTCCTGCCTCCACTCTCGCACGTGTCTGAGTATTTTAATTTAGTGTTCAATAGAGCTTGTGCAGGAGTCAAGCCACCCCCATCCTTGTCTCCAGGCCATAGATGCATGGTTTCTCTGCCCTAATAATTACTTAATTACTGCCGCATGGGAAAGTTTCAACAGATGGTCTGGAGCTGAATTAATTCTATTCCTGCAGGCCAAGGATTCAACAAAATTTGGACCCCATACTCCAGTGAGCCCTCTAGCAGCTGAGCCTGTGGAGCTGGCAATGAGCCCTGAGCTTTTCACCGGATGATGTATTTTGTGGGTGTTTTCTGTGAGTGCCTATCAAGACCACAGATAAAAAGGGCACAGGGATCTGGGCAGCAGCTGAGCAAGCATTTTAAGGATTTAAGTTCTAGATCTGCATACCAGTGAGGCAGTTCATGGGCACCTGTGTGCATTATTGATCTAATCAGAAACAGCTAAGGCATGGGCATATTTATAGCTTAAATCCAGTTAAAAATATACCAATGAATAGGAAAGGCTTGCCTCACATCTGATCTTACCATTACTTTGTTCCTCCCACATCCCCCTCTGCCCTCCCCACAGTTTCACCTTGAGTTGCTCACAGCCTTGCTGCTCCTTCCTGAAGTCCTGGGTTTACAGCAATATTCTGCATTGTGGAATGATGCCGTTCACTGAGATAATTTTTCCTTTTTTTCTTAACATCAGTATCTGAACAAAGCAGGAAGTGGGTGAATAGATTTTAAACTGAGAGGCCATTACGATCAGCCACTCTGACCAGTTGTATAAAGCATGTCAAGGAACCTGGTCCTTTCCACAGAGAAATGCACGGACCAGAGATGGGCACGTCACATAGCACAGATCGGTCCTCAACAGCAACATGGGGGTACCTCAGGAGGACAGGACATGGCTAACAAGGCTGTGTGGGAGGGCAGCCTGAGCTGCCAGAATAATTCTGTGTGGCAGCTCAAACAGCAGTATTTATTTCAGGACTGGCTTAAATATCACAGATATCCAAAAGCAATTTCTGGGGATGAAAATGAAATTTGTCTTACATGCAATGATACTAATCATATAGAAAAAGACTGAGGGACCATTGTTACGATGTAAATATGTTTAAATTGGGCTATGATCTGGGGAACAACAGAACAGAAGGATTTTATACGAATTCTTGCTGGAAAAAATGATAAGCATATTCTGTCTCTGCTGGCATCATCAAAAATACACAAGATATGAGTGAAATCAACTCAGCATCATCCTGGAAGCACTGTGTAACACCTAGGGACTGAATTTATATAATATTTCCAAGGGAAAAGCAGCTTATTTTTAGCTGACCATGTGTAACAAACAGCCCCAGAAACTGAGACTGAAATATGACAAAACAGCATTAACCTGAAAAGAGAAATGCAGTAATAAAAACCAAGCAAACAAACAAGCAATCACATAGTGAGTAATGAAAATAAACTCAGGACTGACTACAAACAGCAGAAAAGTCTTAATGCATTCAAAATAAGGATTTGTTAAAAAGATAATGATTTATTAAAATAAGCCTTGTATGCTGTTTCTATTTTCACAGATCATCAAAGAGGCACTTACAGTGGCTTCACACTGCACTGCCTTGGGATTCTCACCTTTAGTAGGCTTACTTTTTGTTTCTGTTGCAATCCATTTTATTCCTGACTCCTTCCACATTCTCTCAACACCCAGCCAGCCAGGGATGCAGGCCTGGGATGCCGTGAAATGGGTTGCAAGCTCTGCACTTGGGCTGACCGAGGACAATTCCATGTTGTGGCAACTTAGACAGGTGTAGTGTGTGTTTTTTTTACCCAGCAATTCATTGGAAAAAAAACACCTTTCCAATAGTGACATGAAAATGTTGTGTTAAATTAAATGTTCCTTCCACCTCCAAGGCAGGTGTGTACCTGGATCCCCCAGCATACTCTGCTAAAGCCCTTCCCAGAACTAAAACACAAGAGGTGGGATTTTTTGGCTCCATCAGACTTTTGCAAATGGCACTTTCACAGGGAGTGAGGAGAGTTATGCCTGGTGGACAAGCACTTTGCTGCAGCGGGCAGGAGGAGTAGCCACGCATTCCTTACCCCAACCCATGTCATTTCACAAGCTTTTGCCTGGTAGATGTTGCTCGGCGTTTCACTGCTTACCATTATTTAAGCTGCAATGTTTGGGGCTGAAGCAAGGACATCTATCAGTGCCTGCTTTGTCACATAGGGTCTGGTCAGATGGTGGGGCCCAGAAGCATCCTGTGCCACCTCCTCCCCGGTCCCCACCACCCCAGCCCTGGGTCCCTGCAGGGACCCACTAGTGACAAGGCCATCAGCCACAGCAGGGCAAGAGGGAAAGCAGAAGGAAAACACATCTGCACTGAAAGGCTCCCCCCTACCAAAAACCTCATTCCACAGGCGGAAATTTATGAAGGAAAAAGAAATTAAGCTATCAGGGCCTGTTATCAGTTCAAACGCTTGTGTTTACTAAGAGCTTCAGTTTTAGTTGTTGTTTCTGTGCAAAGCATCCTTTTAAATAACCATGATCTAATGAAAGATAAACCACCCAGATGTGCTTTTATATAAAACATAAAAGACACTTTGAACTCGATAAACCCTCTAACAATAACAACAACAACAAGTTGACAGAGGAACTTAAGAATCACTGAAAGTTTTCCAAAGGAAGAAAACAAATACAGTAGGGTCAGCCCAAATTATTCAGTCTAAAGCAATCATCTGAAATGTGCTTTTCATACTATAGATTTGCTGGCACATCTTTCCACATCCTGCTTAGAGCTACCGTGCATTAATTAACTAGAGATACACAGGCAGTGATATATATATTTGAATTTTATGTAAATTGTCTATAGCATATAGCTTGACTCTTGTGTCTTTGATCTGCTGATAATCTCCGAGTGTGTGGATTTCAGCGGGCCAAATAATTTTTATCTCTGCTGGGAGTACTTTTGGCAAGTTTTCTATCAGTAGGAAATGAGCTGGAAAATGCTGGTGAAACTTCAAAGCAACAGCTTAAGGTGATCTTTCATTTCATGAATTTCAGACTGTCTCTGCTGTTTAACAACATACTGAGTTCTTTCTCCCTCATACACTTTCAAAAACTGTGAATAAGATGAACTTATGAAAATCATACATAACATATGTGAAAGATCCTGACACTTTGTAATATAGGGCATTTTCCAATTTATAAAGATAGTAAGAGAAGTAATAAAGCCGCAAATTCTGTCTCTTACTAGTGTATTCACTTGTACAAATACATGGACTTTAAAACCTTTTACACCTCACAGTCATATTTGCTAGGGCAGCAGATGTGTAGTTCATTTGTTTGATTGACTTCTGCTTGAATTTTGTGCCCTCTTTGTTATAAATACCCATTCTTCTCCAGCCCACATCCTGTGATAGCGGATTTCTGAGTTCTAGTAATGCCCTCAGGTACATCTCACATGGCTACAATAAATTAGGGACAACGTGAAGCCTGCTGTAACTCATACTAGGAAGGGGGGCAATCTAGCTAAAAATCCAAAGGGCACAAAAGCAATCTCTTCCAGGGCTTAAATTCTAAGGTAAGGCAAGACATAAGTAGATTTAATTAGAGAGAGAATGAAAAGAAGTCTCAGCAGTCATCTCTTCAAAAATATCATAAAAGGTCACCTGGACTCAGAGGTGAATGATGTGCAGACAGCATTTAACTGCACCTTCTCCTGGAGCAACTGATCCAGTTATTAATTGTCTGATCATTAACTGGGGCTGTGCAAACAACTTCACATGCCAAGCAGGGTCAGGATATATTAACTTCTTGAACATTAATTGCAATTGCATTTCTCTCACTTTTAGTGTAATAATTATTCTTAAAACAGTCTGCTTCTTTCTCAGAAGTCACCTCACAGAAAAAATAATACGGAAAATCACAGAAGAGAAGGCTTTACTGACATAATTGTTTCAATTAAACACCTAAAAAACAATACAACAGGGTATCTGAACTAACTGGTCACCATAATGCACAATCTTATCCCAAGAGAAAGTAGAAGTCAAAAAAAGCTTTAAAAGCGACCAGTTCAAAAAAAGAAACTGTATCAACATGAACAGTTTCAATGTTTGTTCACTTGATGACGGTAATCTTGAAGGAAAAACAAGGAGACGATGCTGCTCCGGGACACCATTTATTTTTCAGAGCGCTGGAAGAACATGGGATCTATTGACCTGGAACAGCAGCAAGAACGAAAAACAAGTCCAATGACAGTGCCCCTGGCAGCAGTTAAAAGCTGATGTTTCAGGGAGGGGGGGTGGGCCAGGAGCCAGCACACACCAGCAAGCTTGCCAGAGACACAGCACCACCAGCAACAGGGATGGATTTGAGCTTCACCTCAGATGTTACCTTGCTGTACAGCTGCTTCTGCCGTAAGTACAGCACAATTTCTCTAAACCGCACCGAGTTGTGTGCCCTGCTTCTGCCTGAAGCCATCCGCTGACAGAGGAAGCATATGCCCAGAGGTCTGATTACCTCTGCCTTGGTTCATAAAAGGATGCATCAAAGCACTGAGGAAGCAGGGAGAGAGGCCAGGCAGGTTAACTACTCCCTGGTTAAAAGAAGCATCGGCAAGAAATAAAGAGAGGAGTCAAATCAGACCCCCCCAGGCAGAATCTGATTCTGCATCCCCAGAGCAAAGGAGAACACAGTGGGTACTCTGCAGATATCTGTAGTTATCTTGGGTAACAAAAATTTCTGAATTTATCAAAATTTCTCTGAATTTATCAAAATTTCTCAATCAGTCCTCATCTTTACATTGTTCCACTACCATGACTGTACTGTAAATGCTATCAGAATCATTCCCAGTTCCCTTACCACACTCTCACAAGCAGGGAGAACACAAAACTGACCAGATCAGCTGATGCAGCCAGATGTGTTGACTGCGTATAAGGGACAGGGACTGAATGCTGATCTCTGGATTTCCTCAGAGGATGCACTTTCCCCATCATAGAACTGCTTTTCAGAAGTGGTTCAGATGTAGCATAGAGCATAGGAAATTACCTATTTACCATTTGGTAAATGTTTATCAGTACAGCTTCCACCATTTAAGACAGCACATAGGTAGGGACATCCTGTGAGGCAATGCTGAAAATTAGTCCAGTTTGGTCAGAATCAAATTCAAATACTAATCCCCTCCTAAACCTGCACTAACAACTGCAAAAAAAACCAAAACCAAAACAAACAAAAACCACCCTGTATTCCCTCTCTTCATCCAAGGCCTTCTTCCAACTCCATTAGATAAACCACCTTCACTCCACTGACACTTTAAAGGCAAACCATTGTAAGTTTGTACAACAAATGCTGTAATTAAGGTTTACTCATCTCTTATTGCTCAACCAGGAACACCAGATAGGTGAGTTTGTCCTTAAATGACTGAACAATGCATTTTTGCCTGCGAATTTTGTTGCTGCAAAAATAAAGCAATCAGAGTGTGTCACATCAGTTTAAAAATTTTATGACACATTAATGTTTCTCTGAACTTGAAGTCCTTTTAAGAGCGGCTTGGAGAAAAAAAGAAAAGCAGTTCCCAGAGTGTTTCACTGGCACATTAAGTTCTGCATTCTAAGTCCTGGAGGTGAAATGTTTTAAGCATTTATGGGAGCTCTGGGCTTCCAGTCCTTGTGCTGAGCTGGCTACTAATATGTGACAGAAAGCATCTGTGATCTACTGCTCACAGGGTTCAAGCCCCAAAGCATCCAGAAAGCCTATGCATAATCCTTCACTCACACGGCTGATTGACTGCACCACACATAAGTCAATGTGATGTATGCGCTCTGATGTGACAAGTCCAAAATATAATGTATTCCACAAATGACTTGACTGCAGTTAGAAGAACAAGGGTCTTTTACATGACAATTTTATTTTAGAAAAAGGCACAGGGCATTGAGAGATATTAATGTCAGGATCAGTCATCATAAAACACAGAGACAAGATCTATTTTAAGGCTTGTGGATATGAAGCATACATTAAAAATGGGATTATGTTATTGCTAATGGGAAAATGATTGTCATTCTGACTTCCCTCTAAACCAGACTGGGGTGTCATTATGAACATAGCAGCTCTTCACAGAGACAATAACAGTCCGGTTTTCTGTTGGAAAACGCCTGGCCCGTTTCTTTGCTGTCCAGACTTTGCTGTTAGACTCAGTCTGATTGCACAGGCAAGTACGTTGCTGCAGGACCAGGGCCAAGCAGCTGGCCCAAAATCAGGCGGTACCAGATCTCTCTTAATCATACAGCCTTCCTCACATTAATGTTTCTACACTGCATTGTTGTTTTGTTTGTTTAGTTGTTTTTTTCTTGCTGGAGGACTGGATCAAAGCTGTCTAGCTGGAAAGAGATTTCATTGACTTCAGTCAGCATGGAAATATATCTGGTTTAAACTTAATTTTGAGGAGAGCATATTTTAACCACTTTGGTCTTCCTTGAGTAACATGATTACTCTTTTCTACCTGTTGTGGCATTGGCACTTGCTATCTGGCAGCTTTTCCCTGTTGGTACAGTTTTTTGCAATTAAGATATCAATTTGATAAGCAGGGAAATTATGTAAGTGGCATCTATGAGAATTCTGACTGGATTAAAAAGAAAGGGAAAGAAAAAAGGTGTTATGATAATAGCTGGCAAAAGTAAGCACTTTTAAAGTAGAAAAAGGTGTCTCCCTGTGCCAGCTTGTCTCAAAGCACAGCTCAGGGAGAACAAGCAGTGCTCTCCTATGCTTTGCCCAAGGAAAGCTTCAGGGAGGTCTGCAGTGCAGCCCTATGAAGTGGCTTACCATGTTCCTGCACCTGGGATGCATCCCTGTGGTGCCTCTTGCCCTTCTCAGGCAGCTGCTTGCTTTGGGTGGCGGGGTGGGTTTTCTTCTGCAGGAGAGCTCTGCATTAGGGAGTTGTTATTGCAAGACTGAGCCACTAAAATAACTCACCCTGCTCATCTCCCTGAAGTCACGGCATGAAAACACAGATGTGAAACCCCACGATTTGGGGAATGAGTTTCCCAGAGACGGTCAGTCTTTGCACTTCAGGGGCACTGACTCTGATTTTCCCAAATGTAGGTAACTCAGATGCATAATTGGAGGGGGGAAGGGGAGGGAGAAAGAGGGCAAACTCATGCACATTGTTCCCTGAAAAGCAGCAGCTGATGTGCACAGCCATCATGTGCTCAGTTAAGTACACTCCACATGCTGCAATGCCAGTGGAGGGAGACGGGGATGCAGCCCACTCAGCTCACCTAGAAAATCTGTGCCTGTTCTCACACGCTGGAAACACACAGTCTGAAACACAAGGCAGTACAGCTGGGAATAGTCCACAATTTCCTTTACTGGCTACATTAGCAATTATGGGGAATGGACATTCATATCTCAGGACTTGTTAAGGATGCACAAGAGAACTGTGGTCAAATTTATCATGTTTGGGCTAAATTCTCTGATGTGTAGTCATTTTAACTCACTTGATGTGGCAGGAGCCCTTGGTTTGACTCCTTGCCTCCATGAAAACATGTCACATTGCTTATGTTATTTTCACCAATTCCAGTTACCTCAATGCACAAGCAGAGCCTTTGGGTTGGGGGATCAATAAAAACTGCATTAAAACAATCATTGATGTAATTCAAAACCTACTGGAATTAACAAAAGAAAAAATTATAATTTGGATTCGGCATATCAGAGTGAAAACTGAGGCACTGCAATCCCTGTGTTCAGTATGGCCTCCGTGTGAGCTAGAGACTGTGACATTCGCAAAGAAAAATGCACATCAATTCCAAATAGCACATTATAATTGTAATGTCCACAGCTATACGTTGCAACGGGCTGCAACTTGTCCCAGTGACAATCCGTGAGTCCAGTGCTGTTGGGGTATTTCAGTCCTGCAAGTGCATTTTTTCTCCAAATGGGTTGCTCAGCAGTAATGATTATTCAGAGAAAAGTGGCAGACAGGGTCAGGCAGCAGCAGAATAAGAAAAGTGAAAACTTGAAAGATGCTAGATGAATATTTATGCAGAGCAATCTTCACTCTCGCATTATGGTGCATAATGGGATCAGCAAAGCTAACGGGATTCATGCTGCGTGAACTTCCTCTGTGAGAACTTAGTTTAATCTGCACATAAGATTGACAACCCGTGAACACAGAGAGAACGTTCAACGGCATGTAAAAACTTCATTGAAAAAATGTTTCTGACTATATCAATGTTCTGGCAATGACAGAATAAGCAACTTTTTTTTTTTTTGGTGGGCAGATTTTAAATCCACAGGCCCCTTTTTTTGAAATGGCATCCAAACATTGTTGCAGCAGACTTTGTTCCTTTGTTTCTCTGCTGATTTGGTATGTCCTAGTGGCAGCTGAAGAGCATCCATGGGGACTGAGTAATGAGGACAAGGATTTCAGGACAGCCGGACACTGACCATCACTTAAGGGCTGGTGATGACGAGGAGAAGTCGGGCAATTTTCTGCTCTTATATTGAAAGATTTGTCAGGGAATACTTTTTGCTGCAAAACGAATGGCTCTTGGCTGACTTCGGACAGTGTATTATTTTGCAAGATTTTCCTCTCAAGGTGTTCAAAATTCAATCTCAGTGCACACAGGCAGTGAAATCCACACCTGTGTTATAGGGTCAGCACAAGACCTGAAGATCAGTTTACTCCTTTTGGGGGCTGCAGATTCACTACACAGTTCGGTCTGCATTTCATCCACTCCTCCTCTTTTCTTTTTGAGCACGTCCTTACAAAGCCCAAAAAGCTATTACAATCTATCATCGTGCACAAACCCTCAAATAATGAGTCACCTATGGCTAAATGGCCACGTATTTAGTCAGTCATCTAAACTCCTCAAATTTATAGATGGGCCTCAAAAACTAGCTCGGCAAGACCAGATTTTTCTTTGATGTTTCTACAACTCACTGACACTCTTACTGATTCAAGTCTTGATTTAAATATTGGAAGGACAGCTTTCCTTAACTGTATTTTAGCATTTCCTTTTCCAAACTAGGGGCCCTGCTTCACCCCTGTACTTCACTGAATGCTTCAGCACACGTCTAACCCTTCCAAATCCAAGTGAAAATGCACTATTGAATCTGTCTCTCTGTGAAAAACTGGAAAATAATGCAATTCAAATTATCGGAAATATTGAGACCCTCCAAAATACTCAATGTAAGTACTAGCTAAGAGTTTATAGCCAATCTTTTTTCTTCCATGGCTGGAGAAAGCAAAACTGGGAGGACAGGAGATGGAGCAACCTGTAGAGCTATGCTTGGCTGCAACAGCCATTGCAACGGATTTTTCTTTTTAAAACGCAGTATTTTTTTGTTTCAACACTTTCTTTAGAAAGCACGGCTCTGAGGGCGGGGGGCGGGGTGTGGGTTTGGGGTTTTTCC
>NW_010205779.1:0-736 GCF_000695765.1 Mesitornis unicolor
CCCCGTCCTCAGCGAATGGTCTTGACGGGGCTCTTGAAGTTGCTGGCGGCCTGGAGCTGGAGCTGGTACGCCATGGGGTGGATCTTGAAGCCGTAGAGCCTGCGGGGGCGGCCATCAGTAGGGTCCAGAGTGAACAGGGCTCCAAGTTGGGGTTTGGGGGGGTTTTGAGGGGTTTTTGGTGGGAAATAAGGTGGGAAACGAAGCGGGGAGACACAGGAGGTCATGGGAGGGATGAGCCATCAGTAGGGTCCAGAGTGAACAGGGCTCCAAGTTGGGGTTTGGGGGGGTTTTGAGGGGTTTTTGGTGGGAAATAAGGTGGGAAACGAAGCGGGGAGACACAGGAGGTCATGGGAGGGATGAGCCATCAGTAGGGTCCAGAGTGAACAGGGCTCCAAGTTGGGGTTTGGGGGGGTTTTGAGGGGTTTTTGGTGGGAAATAAGGTGGGAAACGAAGCGGGGAGACACAGGAGGTCATGGGAGGGATGAGCCATCAGTAGGGTCCAGAGTGAACAGGGCTCCAAGTTGGGGTTTGGGGGGGTTTTGAGGGGTTTTTGGTGGGAAATAAGGTGGGAAACGAAGCGGGGAGACACAGGAGGTCATGGGAGGGATGAGCCATCAGTAGGGTCCAGAGTGAACAGGGCTCCAAGTTGGGGTTTGGGGGGGTTTTGAGGGGTTTTTGGTGGGAAATAAGGTGGGAAACGAAGCGGGGAGACACAGGAGGTCATGGGAGGGATGAG
>NW_010205780.1:0-11731 GCF_000695765.1 Mesitornis unicolor
ACCGCCCCGGTTGCTACGGCACGGCCTGCCCAGCGCTCCAACCCAAAAGTGTGGGAGGAGGTAGAAGAGAGAGAGGGCAGAGCTGCCCAAGGGAGGCACAGAGGTGGGATGCAGGGGTGGGTGAGGGCTTCCACGCGGGAGCAGTGTGTGGGAGTGCTGCGGGGAAATAAATTCATAGTCAACAGACACCACAACAACGACGTGCATTCATTACTTCGGGAGCCAAAAGTACACGAGGCAACTTGGAAGAGTCAGAGAAATCTATATATAGTGGCTCCAAGCCTTCTGGTCTTGTCAAGTCTTAATTTAGACTAAGGCATTGACAATATTTATACTAAGAGCAGCCACGTGTCCTTTGTTTAAATCAGAGGAGAGATACACACTACCAGGGAATCGCCATGCCTCTGGAGAAACCAAACTAAAAATTATTCTAGTGCAGTAAAATATACAGAGAGATGTGCACCTTAAACCTGAACTCAATATTACCCAGCTCTCATTGATGCTGGATAGCCAGAAACTCAGGTTTGTGTTTGCAGTATTTGGGCGGCAAATGCTTGTGAGCATAGCTTCCAGCTGAGAAACTGATAGTGCTGAGCTCTGTGCTTTTTCTGTTTTGCTTTGGTTTACTACGCAATCACAAAGTAATAAAAGATTGGTCACTTTATAGGATGAACTGATCAGTCTTATCTATGTGTTGATGTTCAGAAGACTGAAATACACACCTGCAGGCATGGATGGGGCTGCCCTGTGGCATGCCAAAGCATCGGCTTCAGCTCTTTGCAATGGCTTGGTAAACAGAGATAGGAAAGAAAAGTTCCTTATAAGGCATGCAGTTGGAATGGGAACATGGCTTTCTGGAGCCCCAGCTTCTCATACAGTTGGAAGCAAGGGTTTAAAGACAAGCCCAGGCATGGCAAGTCATTTGGGATTGCACAACTGTTCCCCTGAGGTATAGAAAAGGCATTTATTTCTCAGGCATGAAACAGTTTCCCATCTTATCATTAAAAATAGCAGGTACTGAATGTTCTCTGGATTCTTTCAGACACCCAAACTGCCATAGCACAAGCTTCTTTAGAGATCTGTATTTTTGGAGGAAGAGCTTTTAAAGTTTCTCTTGAAAGTGCAAGTGCAATGTATTTATAAGTAGATGCCCAAAAATCAATCTAGTTCATCTCCTGATTTGTTTTGCTGCTTCCAGCAACGGAAGTTTTTTATCAAACACCTAAAATACCTCACTCAGGTAGCTTTTTCTGCACTATACAGAGCACTATACATCTATTCTCATGCCTAAACATCTGTAAATGTAGTAATTACAAGTTGTTTTTTTTTAAAAAAGATTATACATGTTGTAACTTTCTATGCAAAGAGTCTGCCAGACACCCTCACTCTAGGCTTGGCTATGCTAAACAAAAAGTGTTGCAAGAAAACATTCCTTACAATGCTTTGGATTGCTGCACTTGTACAATGGCCTGACAAGCCCAGGGGCAAAGGCTGGCAAATGCAAAGCTCCTTCTAGCTCCCACAGGCTTCGTGATCAACTGGCTGTCTGTTTTAGTTACAGTTCTTAGGAAAATAAGATGCTCTCTGCACATCAAATAAACATTGTTCCTGCTTCACATAGCAGTCCTGCCTTGGCCACTGCCGACCCTGCAACTTGTGCGGAAAACGAGGAATGTATTCTCCAGATGCTGCCTGCTGAATGAGGCAAAGCTGAATAATAAAGGAGGTGGGGAACCAAGAAACTGGGAAGTAGGAATTCGCTCCTCATACAGGGATGATAAAAATAAATCTTGCGCCATACTGTTATCTGACCTGTAGGCCAAATGACGAAGTGATATTGATGGGTGGAAAGCACGTTATTATGTCAGTTATTAGAAAATGTATTGTAATGTGGGCCTGAGATTGCATTAACAAGGATGACTGTGTTGTGAGTCTAGAATATTTCACATACCAGTAAATGTATTTGATCACTTTTTCTTATGACTAAAATTCAGCATTGTCACCATTTCCTCTGTGTTAGTGTTTACAACATGGAACTGTTTGCTTAGTTTTAGTGACAGTTCTTTTTCAATCAAAATCAAAAGATAATCCACTCTTTTTCTGTCTTCCATTTGTTTATTAAAAAACCTCCTCTTTAGCATTTTCCATTCTTTTTTTAGATAATTAATACTACATTTAACATAAGTTTGCAAAAGATCTTTATCCATACAAAGCATTGCTCATGGTGCATCTAATCTAACTGCTATTGTATTAAGAAAGAGACAGTCTTCTGCAGTGATACCTAGGATCAGTAAGTAAGGATATGCATGGCACTGATGCTTATGGCTATGATAGTACAAAGCAGGGAGCTTCTCCAGGAAGTTCAATGCTGTCACACATCCTGCCACGCAGTCTCATGCTTCCTGTTGAAGAAGCTTCCTCTCTCAAAGAGGGACAGGAATTGGTTGCAAGGCATAAGGAAAAAAGAAAAAAGAAGCAAGATGGATTGAAGCTGACTTAGTGCTGCCCTCACTAGACACATTGTCTACAGTGATTGTCTAAAAAAAAATACATACAGCTAAAAAAGCATTTTATCAGCACAGGCAGAATATAAAAAGCATTAAAATTAAGTTAAAGAAGTAAAATATTTTAAATACTCCTTTCATGTGTGTGTTGTTCTCATCCTTCAAGAGCCTCCTAAAAAAATTCTTCATAGTATATCTCCAGAAGTCAGAGGTAAATGAGCTGGCCATAGAGGTGCTGACTCTGGTGTCAGTGGTGGCATAGTTACAAATAAGGGGTTTTGCCTGTTCCTGCCTAAAAGGCAGTCAAACAAGGCAGGACACAGCATTGGGCAGAAGAGCTGGATTTCGGGCAGGCTTAATCACATTTGTATGGCATTGCACTGTACCTTGTACACTTAAAATTCCTTAAAGTGTTCCTTCTTTTTTTTAAGATATTAAGTTCTGCATATCAGAACAGCCTGTGACTGGCTTATAGCCCCTGGGCACCCTTGTCTATCTAACATGAACTTAGAAAGAAGTGATCACGCTTTTGGATGACGACATGGTAGGTAGGTTGTGCAGTGGGAGAGTGGAGGTGGAAGGGAGGCACGGCAAATAGCAAATGGGAATAAACTGAAACCTTCAGGGGAAAAGCTAGAGACAGGAGAGGGCTAAGCGGTATGTGACTGATGTGCAATGGCAGGGAGAAGCAAGAGTTCAAGCTGTAGAAGTGAGATCTGCATTAAAGATGTGGATACACATAATAGGAAAATAGGGAAGGGCTGGAGTGGTATGGTGGAAGTGATGTGTATTGGGGCTTTTTTCCCCTTGCCCCACAATTTGCATAATGAATTGGATGCACTGGATAAACTGTGAATCCCATGCTGTAGGAGCCCTGAACTGAAGGAGGAAAGCATGGGAGTAGGAGGTGAGTGTCACTGCACATAGGTCTAACCAAACTGTAATAGCTGTAAGACTAAACCGATAGCCATAGAAGAATAATTCAAAAAAGCAGGCATCTCCTGTAAGTGTCTAGTGCCCATTTTAAAAAATCTAGTTTCAGGCCTTAGGGAAAGAGAGTGATGTATCCAACAAAAGCCAGCAACTGGTTGTCTTCAGCAGCTCACCCATGTTTTTTAGTTGTGCATCTCTTCTCTACATAGCCATCCTCTGCTGCTTCCCACAAGGAATCTGCTGTGGGCAATAGTGCAAGGAGGAGGTTGCTGAACATGCATGTACCCTTCTGTGGCTTTTATTTTTAGCTTCTTTTTACTTTCCTTTAGAGCTATACTTAACTAGAAGTGTTTCCAAACTGACGGAAACTTCTCCATCCCAGAAAATTTCTGTCTTCCAGTTACCACAAGTAGTGTGATCAGGTGCTCATGGAGATGAGCTTGTCACTGAAGAAGCAATGCCACTTAGAACAGAGCAAAACAGATTAATCAGAATTTAAAATAATAAATAACTAATAATAAAAAAGATAGCTGTGCTCCATGGCCTTTGTGTTTAAAACAAGCACAGCACTTCGAGGTTTGCCACTCCCTGGTACCCCAGGGTGTTTGTGTCTTCCAGAATAGAGGATGAAAGATACACACACTGCTGATTCCTCACTGCCCTGGGGTGATATTGCCTTACCTATATCACACACATTTCTTTCCAGGTAGCCTGCTTGCACAAGCACAAAAGCATGCTAGCAGGCACCATGCCCATACTGGAGAGACTGTACTGGAAGGAGGAACGTGAGGCATAAGCTGCATGGAAGTGCTTCCTGTATTCCTCAGCAAATAAAGGAGAGGCTCACACAGTTCCTGTTCTTCCCCAAGTCTGTCATCAGTGATGAGCTGCTTCCCCTTTCTGGAATAAAGTCTTGTTTACATCTTGTCCTTGAACTGAGGGGTTCTTTTTAAGGGGATTGGAAAGAAGGGAACTGGTTTCTTATTCCAGTGAGGAACTGGAAAAGAATGCCTTGTTGCATTTGCCATGATATCTCTCTCTATTGTTTTCCCATCCCCACCTTTTCATTCCATGATGATTCTTGTTGACATGAACAGAAAGTCCCTGCCTGCTTCCACTGACATCTGCCCACTAAAGTCCTTTGGGCTGTGAACCCTCAGGACATGGCATATCCACCCTGGAAGATCTGGGAAGTGCTTTGAACATTATAGGTGCTGGTAGCCTAGAAACACTGTATTGGGAAATGAGGAAAGCCACAACAGGTAAGGAGGCTGGGAAGCATATAGAGCAAAAGTGAGAAAGTAAGGTTTGGTTGTTGGGTTTTTTTTTTCCCAATGCTGGTACAATAGGGAAATTAAGGATACTAAGCTAGTCATAAATAATTCTAGTCCAGAAAACAGAACAAAATTCTTAAATGTGTTCCAGTGAGGACCTGGGACAGACTTAAAGCTGGAATATTGGTGGGACACAAGCAGCTTAAAAGATAGAGGTTGATAGACAAGGGAACAAAATGACCAAGAAGACCCTCCCCATTCATCTATTCTTAGGAGCAGAAATGCAAAAATGCTAAAATGAAATAGGATAAAGAGACATAAATGGAGAGAGAGGAGAAGTGAGAGAAGGAATGAATGAGTAGATTAAATTGCACTGGAGGGGAAATTTTCCATGGAGTATGCGAAGAGCAAGTAAAGCATTTAATAAAATTTGCTTTGTGTTCACTCATTTTACACCATGGTAAAAACACTGAATGTGAAGAGACATTCGGAGCACAGATCATATATGCATAACGACAAATTTATACTGAAGATGTTTCGATTGCTTGGGTGCCAGAAGAGTTCAAAAATTTAACAAATATTCTGCAGAAACATTCAAAAGCTAGTAATACCTTAGCAAGCTGAATACACTAGGATAAGCCAAAGCTAAAAGTTCATTCTTTCAAGGCAAGATGGAGAATGAAGAGTTTCTTCCAATAAGGGAAGGTTTGGCTTATCATAAGCACTAGAGAGCAAGAGTGATAAGTCATGCACTGGTTTGTGGAAACCAACAGATTCAGTGTTGGTTCAGTAATAAATGACAACTGTGCCAACGAAGTGGGTGTCATCAAATACACTGAAATCTCTCTGGCAGCATCTGGAGTGAAAGGGCAGAGAGAAGTCATGTACAACAAAGTCACCAAGATACCTCAGAGTCCCTGAGATTCCAGACAGGTTGGAGACAATTTTTGATAGTATCTAGAGCCTGAATCTAACTCAAAGGACATTAATTTATAATGAAAACAGCCCTTATGAAAGTCAGGTTGTCTTATTTATAAATACCTAGAGCCACGCTACATCCACAGTAATCTCGCTGTGCTGTGACCCTGTCATTCATATTCAAATCAAACCACCAATGCATGCACTAGAAATTCTGTCATTGCATTTTATTTCCTTAAGTGCTTGCCAGGTCATATATTACTGTCATATTGTCTGCCTTCTATAGGGAAATATGCATCCCTTAGAAGTCCTTGTTACAGTAACTAAGCCTATGAGACCAGGGAATGTTGGGAATGCCAGAAAAAAAGTGATCCCTTCCAATCTGGTCTTCTATCATTCTATGAAAAAGAAGTATTTCTTAAAGTTGCTCATTTTGTACAGCAGATAACAGGAACTTCACCACAACAGCAAATCTAAGTGGGTATGGTGAGATTTCTAATCAAGCCTAGACAAGAGATGCTGTAATATTATTGCCTTACTGCCAAAACCATAGCAAGGGTGGGGTAAGAGAGTCATCAACTGAGGAAAATCAGTCCAAGTCCCTAAAGCAATGGCTGCTGCAGGTGGAGGTGGTGGAAGGGTGAGCAGGAGGCAGCTACAGATGAAAGCAAGAACAGCAGGAGACAGAGGAGGGGAATCCAGAGGAATGGAAGCTGCCCCAAAACACCCCACTCTCATTCTGCAAGGTATATAGTATTGTATAACAATAATATCAATGCTTTAATATACAAATGAAAAGCCTACATCAGTAAGCTCCAGTCTAGATGAGGTTGGGTATTTTACTGTGGACAACTGGGAAAGCAGCTTTTTTCATTTTAGGTAAGGTTGATCTGGACTCATCTTCTCCTTGACCAGTAAACATACAGCAAACAGCAGTGCATCACCTTGGAAAATTAATAAAACTAAACGGTATTACCTTCTTTCATATACAGTTCAGTATTGTGGCATTATTAAAAGGGATAACCGGAGATGAGAGTTGCAGGTGGCATGCTGCTGGTCACCTAGGCACACAGAAAGGGATTTGCCTCACATGACTTCAGTCATCTATGAAATGAGTGATTAATCAAACCTAGTTACGTACCTTCTTCAATGAGCCAGAGGAGAGAGATGAGTACCCAACTCCCCATACCCATGTATGCTCTGGCTGCCCAGGCTGAGCATGCCAGCTTGCACCTCCACCAAGCAGCAAACCTTCATGGCCTCTCCAACTTTAGAAATTATGTGAATGACAGGCAGGTGTGGTCCCACCAGCAGGCTCAGACCTGTGCTAGTGGCAGAGGCAGACATACTTTCATGCATCTCAGTGTGAGAGGAGCCTGTTTGCAGATGCAGGGGTCTGCATTCCAGCAGCAGAGAGCTCACTGTTTGCTGTGCTCCCATCATTTACATTTGCACCAACTCTGTGAAAGGCAGCAGGGCAGGCAGGACTGACAGCATGGGTGAGGGCCTTGCAGCTCTGCCAAACCTGAGCTGCTGGGGTTATGTGCCAAAAGCAAAGGTCTCAAAGCTGGCTCCTAAATCTTAAGTTGAGATTGCAAGACTGGCAGTTAAAAGGGGGGGAAAGGATTTATTTCCATTTGTAAATGCAGCATCGGTCCAAAAACAATCACTGAGAGGATGATAAATATAAATCCTGAAAGTAACATTTATACCCAATTACTCAGTGTTTATACTGAGACCTGTGTTTTGAACAATAAATTAATTACTCTACATTCTAAAGGTTATTTGGACAAAAGAAATTTATCACAGATGACAATTCTTTACCCAGCAGGACATACACTGGTCAGTTATTTCACATAGAAAAAATATCTAGTCTATAATTTGCAAAATGTAGAAGAATATTTAAGGACTGGCTTTCTCTTAGTTGGTCTATAAGTAGTCTTTTCACATTATATTAGTTACATCAGGTTCTAGAGGAGACATTAAACCTGTTAATGCATATTAATTTTAAAACATTTTACTGTCTTTTAAGAACATAAAATAGATTTTGAGTTGATTAAATCCTCCACAACATTTTGATAATATGAGAAAAGAAATGTGTTAAGCAATTAAGATATGGTTTTCAACTTTTAGTGTTCATATATCTCCATATTACATCTGTGATGGACATGTTACTTAGAATATTTTTAGGCAGGACTTTGAGTTTAAATAACTTCAGGTCTCTCCTCACTTTAAAGCATTTTAAAACATTTTACTACCACTGAGCACATTCAGAAGAGATCAATAACCCCAATGCGTTGCAATTATTTTTCCAGTCCAAGCACAATTAATAATTCTCAAGTCTGAATAACTCTTCACAGCATGTTTTCATAAATACAGTTATGAAATAATTCATAGATAACAACCTTTATGAAGTACTTGCTGACATTTTAATTCCAAGTTGTCACTATAGGCAGGACATGCCTCTTAGAGATAGGCAACAACACTGCCCAGGTGATTTGTAACCTGGCCCCAGTTCCTCCTACTGGGATTGTCATATGATGTCTGTGAGAAGGACAGTGACACACATCATTCTGTAGTAACCACCAAAGACGCTGTATTTCGTGACATCTGCAGCCACAGCCCTCCAGGTGAGGATTTTGAGAGCACGTGGGTTTACGAGGAAAGAGCCAGAGAACTGATGCTGGAGGAGGTGTTTTACATCATCAGGGAAGTATATTTTGTAAGGGCTTTGAAAACAATTAATAGCATTAAGGAAAAAAAACTCCCAAACTTATTACATACTAATCACAGAACCTGCCGACTAGGCTTTTTGTTTTTATCAGTGCCTTTTGTTTCTTTCCACCCTGGCTGCCAGCTTCATCCTGCACTGGCAAGAGGTGCCGATACCGAGCTGAAACCAATTTGCACCCTGCTTTGGGAAACCAGATGCATGGATATAATTATGCTAATCAGCAGAGGTACGCCCCTCCCACTTTTCCCATCTCTTCCAGCTGCAGTACTTTTATTGTAATTGAAGTAGTATTATGTCACATTAATTTTAATTTTCCATAATACTCCCCCACAGTTGGTGTGTGTCTTCATAACTCAGGGCCCATTTTACAGATGACTCACGTAATAGTCAAAGTTATTAATTTATTACAAGACTGCCTGCAATCCCAATTTTTACAGTGTTCCTACATTGCTCACAGACTTAAAATCTGGAGCCACTCATACTACTCATTAGTCAAGCAAAATAAGTGGAAGAGTTAATGTAACTATTGTTTTACAGGGCCCCGGGCCATGGCATTGCACGCTGGAGAGTCAGTATAGCCTCTTGTCCCATCTGGGTGGCTCATTGCTTCCCAGCCAGCCTTCATCTGGGCCAGGAAGTACCTTTCTTCATGAGCAGTCCCACAGGCTGCCATGGAGCAACTCTGAGGTATGCCACCGTGACACATGAGTCAGGACACCAGAATGTGCCCCTTAGGTGCTAATTAAAGTCCACTCCACACACAGGAATATACTTCCAATTAACATAGTAGCCCTGGAATCCACTGTGGGATGTGGGGAAGAGCAGAAGGTATTGCAGAAAAGAAGTAATCGGAGCGTTTAAATGACAAGGCCCTTGTGATTAGTCTATGTCGTACGAATTATCCCACAATAACCTGGCTCTAGGTTCCAAAACAGATGCTCACGTGAAGGTTCTTCCAGGACTTCCAAGAGCTGGGCTTCTCAGCAGTCCAAAACTCTGAGGAAATCAGGCTTTTTTGGTTTCCTCACTCTTGAGTTTTCCACGTCACAGCATGGTCAAGAGCCAGAACTATTGACTGTTCAAAGACCTTGAGGAAGAATTTGTAAAGGACAAACAAATATGTCATTCAGAATGCTGTCCTGGAAAAAAATCCAAAAATCTCCTTCTATGGGAAATCTCAGAGTTTATTTTTTTGTTTTGGAATGTCTTTTTAGTTTGGAATTTCACTTGGAACACAGATTCGAAGAGTCTGCCAATTCAAGTCTCATTTGTGATTCAGTTGTTACTCATCCATAAAATTAATATCTTTACGTCCTGTTTCTTAATTCGTAGAATTTTATCATCAAATTATCATTACCTTTCCTCATCCATCCTCAATTACTATCCAAAGCACTATTCAGGAAAGAAATAATGAAAAGGAGAGAGTCTATCTGAAAGACTGTGCTGAAGGCCAGGGTCTGTTTTTTTCTACAGAGAGCTAGTGTATTTTCCTTTTTATTCTGCTTTGCTTAAGAAAATACTGTAACAAGCCTTTCCACCATTTTGCATATAAAAGCTAAGAATCCTGTACCAAAGATCCACTTCAGCAAGAAAATTTGTGCCATCAAGTAATCTCCAGTACATTTGCACATCACATCACTCCATTTTGTCTGTGTTGCAGTGGTCTTGCAAAGAATAATTATATAAAGCTGTGATTGCACACTGTGTCCACAATTTGTGGTCTGTGCCAGTAAAGTTAAGGGTCTCAGCCCCAAAGAACCTTTTGAGTTTAGCCATAAATATGAGCACCAAAAGCAGTTCAAGGTGCAGACAACTAGGAAAAGGGTGTTGGCACTTACAGTTCACATTCTTTTTGCTACACCATTTACTTTTACAACTATTTAAACAAGCACATGGTGACAGGTACATAACAACTTTTGAGTAGCTTTGTTTCTGGTATTGTCACCATGGGACAGTGGTAAACACAAAAAATCAGTTGCCTCCAACAGCAAACAATTTGCTTTTTGAATACGGTGCTACAGAAAGCCCTGCTCGCCCTTTTTCAGCTTCTTGGTAAAGAGTCCTTCCAGAGCCTTCACCAGCCTTTCCCTTTCAGGTCTTCCCAGAGCAGAGTCCAAGGAACAGAACAAATCTCACTTCTGTAACAGCCCCCATTCCTCTTTTGGACACAAAGCAGAAACAAGCAGTACCAGAATCTTGTCAAAAGGCATCTGGTTTTGAAAAATAATATCAGCATCCTGGAAAACAGAAGCCAGGATGACCCAGTCTTTGGCCTTGGTTAAACACGTTGAGCTGAGAGATCAGGACTGATGGGCTGAATGAGAACAGCTCATGAGCCCAGAGCAAGAAAGAAGCACATTTTGCCCCCTCTGCAGCCAACATATTTTGATGGATCTGCACATGTAGTAAGAAAAATAGAATTATTTTGCACTGTTCCTATACAGTCTTCTCTTTTGGTTATTTTGATACTACATTTGCTTTGTTTTACTGTGTCTTGTGACTTCCATCACTTTGAAGAAATTCAAACTTGGAATACGCAACTGTATCACTGGGATTTTTTGGGAAAGGAAGAGATTGAGGCAGCTGGCAGAGAAGGGCTAATGTTTTTAACAGACAGAAAAATGCAGAAGTCAGCACAGATTATTCAGGTACTTCACTATTCATATTCAGGAAAGGGCACGCTTCATTTCTTCCTCTCTGCTTCTGCTTGTTATTCAGCAAAATGTTATTTTAATAACAAATAAAGGTCCTCAGAATATGCTTCACTAAGTGTATACATGAATCCCTGCAGCACAAATGTAAAAGCTTTCCAAACAGAGATGGACTTTTCTTAAACAGGTCTGTGAGAGGAAGGAAAAGTCACTGTAATTCTGTACATAAAATTTAGTTAAACTGAAAATACAGCCTGGAGGGCTGATAAGTTCTTGTTCCCGAAAGGAACTCAAACTTTCTCCACTGTATTTTTCATACCCTGTTCCTTTTAGAGTCAAATTCTGGTGCCTTTTCCACACTACAGAAGTGTAAATGTTTAACTTCTCAATATATATGAATGGTAAACAATCAACTTTGTAATTTAGTTAGTAATAAAAGATGAAAGTTGAGCCTTTTGCTTTTCCTAATTTACCTTTTTGGGGGTCAACTGCTAAGTGTGAGCACTCATTCCAGGTATGCAAAAAGGATCCAAACTTCTACTGAAAGAGAATGTGTTATTTTTTCTGGTTGAAGATTAACTCAGTCATAAGCTCTTTCTTCCCTGAATGAAATAGCTTTCAGATTTTTGAAAACATGCAAAATAAAGCTTAGCAGATATTCTTCTTTCCCTGAAGATATTTTGCTCTGTAAGAAGAAAGTATTCTCTGTTGTAACAG
>NW_010205781.1:0-667 GCF_000695765.1 Mesitornis unicolor
TGCAGCTCCACACCCCACTGCACCTCCATGCCCCATTGCAGCTCTGCACCCCGCTGCATCCCCCTGCAGCTCCGCACCTCCCCTACAGCTCCGCAGCTCACTGCAACTCCATGCCCCACTGCAGCCCCACACCCCACTGCAGCTCCGCACCCCACTGCGACTCCGTGCCCCACTGCAGCTCCGCACCTCGCTGCACCGCCGCACCCCCCTGCACCTCTGCGCCCTGTTGCAATTCCACACCTTACTGCAGCCCTGTACCCCCACACCCCGCTGCAGCTCCACTACTTGCTGCAGCTCCGCACCCTGCTGCAGCGCTGCAACCCCCCGCAGCTCTGCTCTGTTGCATCTCTGCATCCTGTTGCAGCTCTGCACCCTGCTGCACGTGCACGCTGGCCTGGCGACACTCAGCCTTGCACCCCGGGCTCTGTGTGGTTGCAGCAGCAGGCGGCCAGGGCTGGGATCCCCGCAGCGCGCCCCTGCTGCGCCCTGACCCCTCCAGTGCCACCAACAGCAACGGGTGCCCACGCGGACCCCCACGCAGCGAGGACCCCGCTCCTGTGGCATCGTTTCCTCAGGCTGCGGCCACCCATGCACCTCCCCTTGCTGCACCCCCAGCGCTGCCGAAACGACGGCGCAGCCCAGGAACCCACGGTGCCGTGGGCCATCG
>NW_010205781.1:719-5093 GCF_000695765.1 Mesitornis unicolor
GCAGCTGCACGGGGGCAGCGTCCATTGCAGGGCTGCACTGCAGCTCACATCTGCCGCATCTGCAGCACGTTCGTGTTCCGGTCGTTACGGAGCCGTGAAGTCAAAATGTCTCAGAAGCCGGCGCCTGTCACCTCAGAGGTACATTTATAACCAGTTTTGTCACCGTTTCAATGCCACCATCTTTGTTTGGGCTCTTTTGGCAGGCTCAGTTTCGATTAAAGGCTGTTAATTAACTTCACCATATTTCACATTAATGCCCGTTTGATAGAGACCTGGGTCAGCCCTGCAGCTGCTCCGGCTCCAGGCTCCTCTCTGGGATCATTCCTGCCTCTATCCCCAACTGGAAAATGGGAGGAAAGCTCAAACCGGGATGGGTTTGACGTTTCCTGTCCATCCAGACCCGGGCGTCCCGTGGTGCGTCCCCACACGATGTCACCCGCTCCGTCGCCCTGCGCCCGGGGGCACCTCCAGCCCTTTCGGCGTTCCCTCCCTCGGAGCCGCAGCGATGGCTGCTGCTCTGTAACTTATTCCTGCACCGCAGCCAGGGATGAGATGAATAAAACAAACACCGCCGCCGCTGTGTTTATCAAGCGGCTTCTCGACGTCCCCGGTGTATCATCGCCATTTCGCCGCGCGCGATGCCCTCCTCCTCCTCCTCCTCCTCCTCCCTGAGACGCACAGGCACCGGGGGGAGATCACTCCCATGGGGGGGACGATTGGGGACGACTTCAGTAAAACGCTGTGGAGAGCAGCGCCCTGGCCTTGCTGCAGAGACCCTGCCCTGGGCAGCCCTTGCTTCTCTTCTGGTTACCCAAAACCATCCCAGCCACGCACCCAACCCCACCGCAGCAAGCGCAGGACGGTGCCGGGTGACGCAGCCCCGCAGCCGGCACCGCTGAGTCAGGACGAGGGGCACACAGAGGGTCTGAGCAGGGGCAGATGGAGGACGTGGCCTCCTCACGTCGCCTGCGGCTCTGCCACCGGCAACCGCGCTGCGAGACGGGCAGGGGACATCGGGGTTTCTGCAGGTGCTTCGTTGGGGTTTGGGCAGTTGTTGTCACCCAGTGAGTCCTCCCAACCCAGAGAGGGTGAGTGGGGAAAGGAAAGGAGATCCGTGGGTTGAAATAGATTATATTTAATAAACTAATCATAATAATAACTGCTATTACTAGCAGTACCAGTATGGAGCACACAGAGCTCTCCTCAGCCAGTGCTGTTGCAGTAGGCCTCAGGGGCAGGGCGGCAGACAAGTCCCTCTGGAGGCCTCAGCCATGGAGGAGGGAAGAGGGAAGGGCCGTCCCCAGCCAAGTCCCCAATTTGCAGTGAAGGTGAGGTTTGTGGTGTAGATCACACGAATTGCTCAGCCTGGGGTCAGCTCCCCTGGGTTTCCCAGTCTGTGCCCTGGTTATCTCCAGGCGCTGAGGGCCTTGGTCACCACACAGCAGCGGTAGCCGAGAGCTGTGACAAGGTCTGGTGGCCTTGTTCCCATGAAGCAGAGCGCTGTGGGCCTCACAGAACCACAGCTTTCCTCAGCTGTCCCCAAAATCCCGTCCCAGTACCCCAGAACTCCAGGTCCTGTGCAGGGGCTGCTCGCAGTTGGGCCCCTCAGACAAATGAGCACCCAATGAACCCCACAGTGACCGTTAGGGTCGGGTGGTACCAAACCCCATGGCCCGCCTTGGTTTGAGAACAGCTGCTGAGGTGGATTTGATTTGACCCCACGCCTTGTGCTGCTTACGGACATTTTAGCCCCCAGAAGCACCCAGGGCCTGCAGACGGTGATGGAGACCTGACCTCTGATGGGCACCCCAGTGCTGGTCCCCGTACGGAGGAGAACCAGAATGGTTTTGATTGAAAAGACCTTTAAGATCATCAAGTCAAGAGGTTCCCCATGGGAGCGGATGCCTGCAATGATCCCCTCCAGGAGCCACAGGCATTTCGGAGGGAAGCCAGACCAAGCTCCCCAGGCTGGGGCAGGCTCAAATCACCGCAGGTGAATTAACTCCCCTCAATCACCTCCAACACATCGAGCAGCCCCAGACACCCAGGACACCGCTTTAATTCTCACACGGCCTCCAGGGGCCAATCAGAGGGGAACAGCTCCCGGCCGGGTGGGTTCTGGGTGAAGGATTCTCATTTCTCGATGGTTGGACCCGATGAACTTAGAGGTTTTTCCAACCAGAACCATTCTGTGAACCAGGTTTAAACCCTTCTCCTTTTATTCCTTTTCCCCATTTTGGGGATCCCTGCCTGCCGCCATCCCCTGCGGTGTGAGGTGAAGGCCCAGTGAAGGCACAGCAGAGGCCCAGCAAAGGCCCAGTGAAGGCCCAGTGAAGGCCCAGTGAAGGCCCAATGAAGGATTGGTGAAGGCACAGCAAAGGATTGGTGAAGGCACAGCGAAGGCCTGGTGAAGGCCCGGTGAAGGCCCGGTGAAGGCCTGGTGAAGGTCTGGTGAAGGCCCAGTGAAGGCCCGGTGAGGGTCCGGTGAAGGCCCGGTGAAGGCCTGGTGAAGCACACCAATTTTTGGCACACACGGTGCCCATCGCCAACGCGGTGACGCCGGGGCTGTGGAGGTGTCGGATCCGCCACGGAGGCTGTCCCAGAGCTGCGGGAGGATCTCGGGCTCTGTCCCCCCATTTCTGCCCATCTCCACAAGACCATGGTCGCACCGAGATGTCTCACACGTTATTGTGCAGGGATCTATTGCACAGCCTGATGTTCCCCCTTGAGAGCCGAATATCAGATTTTCTGTCGCTTCAGGACACGGAAAGAGTTTTGCATTGGGGAAACTTCCCACTGCTTCAAAATGCGCGACAAACCGAACGCTTCAGGAACGAAATGCATTTGGCAGCTTCACCGTTAACCCGCAGCCTTCCCTAGACTCAAATAGTCCCTGTCCACACGACAACAACCCCAAAACCATGCTTTTTCTTTTGTTTTGGTTTTAAATGAGTCCACTCTCACCTCAGCCACACCAGCCGGGTTCGTAAACTGCCCCCAGCACATTCGGGTGCTCTCACACACACGGCACTGCACCCACAAGGACCCGGAGCCGATTTCTCCACAGGAGCCTTTCTGCAGACACCTGCACCCAAAGCTGGGGGTGAAGACGCCCAAAATGTGTGCCTGGCCCCGGCTCCTTCACCTTTGTCCAGCAGCGATCGCCGCTGTGGGTCGGGCTCCTCGGTGCTGAGGTTGTGCCCCCGCACCAGCAGAACCCCAACGTCCACCGGGTCGTTGTAACGCGGTACCGTCAGAGTCTGACTGACACCCAACAGCGCTCACCGCGTCTGCTTGGGCTGTGCCGGAGTCTGGGGTTGTTACTACGAGCGTGGCTGACAGCTACAGAAATAGACGGGGTTTGATGGAAACGGCGGCAGCTCCGGAGAGAAAATAGCAGCTCTGTCGTCTCTGAAACTTGCCCAGATTGGCAGAATCACACGGAAACGCTGAGGGTGGCAGCGGGGACCTCGGGAGTTCACCCCTCAGGATCACAAAGCATTGGGTTGGGGGAGACCTCCAGGATCACCCAGTCCAACCCAACCCAACCCCACCATGGCCATGAACCACGTCCCCAAGTGCCACATCCACACAGTTTGGGAACCCCTCCAGGGATGGGGGCTCCCCCACAGCCCTGGGCAGCCCCTGCCAGGCCCTGAGAACCCTTTGGGGAAGAAATTTCCCCTCAGATCCAACCTCGCACAACTTGAGGCCATTGAGGACCCCGTCCCAGCCCAGGCCCACATCCAGGTGACCCCCAAACACCGCCATGGATGGAGAACCCACAGCCCCTCTGGGAACCGGTGCCACCGTTCAGTCAATCCCACAAGGAAAAATGGAGTTTCCTGGTGTGCATAGGGAACCTCCTGTGTCCCAGTTTGCCTCTGGTCGTGTCTTTGGGCACCCTTGAGAAAAGCCTGGCCCCGTCCTCCTGGAGCCCTCCCTGCAGGGTAAACCTTGGTGAGATCACAGAATCACAGGGTCACAGCATCACTGAATGCACTGGGTGGGAAGGGACCTTTAGAGCTGATCCAGCCCAACCCTGCACTGACAGGGACATTGGCACCACATCAGGGTGCTCAGAGCCCATCAATACCTTGGATATCTCCAGGGATGGGGCCTGCACCACCTCTGGGCAACCTGTGCCACTGAGCCACCACCTCATGGGGAAGAGCTTTTTCCTCAGATCCAGCCTAAATCTGCCCTTTTCCAGTTTAAAACCAACCCCTCTCATCCTATCGCTCCATGCCCCAGTGAACAGCTCTTCCCAGATTTCTTATAGGCACTTTTCAGGTCCTGGAAGTTCACTATAAGGTCCCCCTGGAGCCTTCTCTTCTCCAGGCTGAACAACCCCAACTCTCTCAGCTGTCCCCA
>NW_010205781.1:5326-6671 GCF_000695765.1 Mesitornis unicolor
TCCGGGAAGGTGCTCTAAGGTCTCCCTGCAGCCTTCTCTTCCCTTCTCCAGGCTGAACAGCCCCAACTCTCTCAGCTGCCCCATAGCAGAGCTGCTCCAGTGCCTCCAGTCCCCCAGGGTGAGAGGAAATGGCCTCAAGTTGTGCCGGGGAGGATGAGGTTGGATCTGAGGGGAAATTTCTTCCCCAAAGGGTTCTCAGGGCCTGGCAGGGGCTGCCCAGGGCACCAGAGGAGATCGCCCAGGAGCACGTCCAGGGGTTTGGTGTCTCCAGAGAGGATGGAGCAGAGCTGGAAACCCGATAGAGAGGCAATTAATTAAAAGGTTTTGTCTCCTTTATATAATCATCGATATTAATTTACTCTTTAGAGCTCGGTGTGCGTCCCAGCCCCTGGAACATCCCCAGAGGTCACTGGATTTGTGCCTCTCCCCCTGACACGGGAAGGGTTTTGTGTCCCTGGGCAGTGCCCTCAGATCCCAGTGCTACCGCAAAGACAAATCCCAGCTCCATCAGCTGGCAAAGAGGGTAACGGGATTTCGAGAAATGACGCCTCTAATCCTGCAGGATCCAAGTCCCCGGGAATTCGGACAGCCCGTCTGACAAGCCTCATGGGGCAGGAGCAGAGGCTGCGGTGCATTAACAAACACCCCATGCACCCCACAGGATGCTCTGCACAAGGGGAAGCCCTGCTCCGTGCTGAGGGGCTCAGGAGCTGTGGAGGGGGTGAGGTCCCCCTCTCAGCCCCCATTCCTCAGGCTGAACTCCCCCAGCTCCCAGGGGGTTTTGGGCACAACGAAGAGGCTGCGCACGAGGGCTCCTCCAAACCCACCCCAGGGCATCACTGGGATCACGTGTGTGCATCACAGGACGAGCGTGTGCACCGCCACAAAACATGGGCAGGTCTGCACCCGAGCAACGCAGAGCTCTCCTTCTGCAGGTTCTTCATTTGCCCAACTCATTACCATTTTAATTACTTCATTAACCAGGAGCTGGCTCCCTGAACCACATCAGCTTTGCCCCCATAGGACAGTGACACCACCTCTTGGCCAGCTCATCTTGGCCCAGTTTTAACATCTCCTTTGTGCATTTACCCCGTTCCTCACCCCAAGGTGACCAGCAGGGCCAGGGAGGTGATCATCCCCCTGGACTCGGCACTGGTGAGGCCGCACCTCGAGTGCTGTGTTCAGTTCTGGGCCCCTCACTAGGAGAAGGATGTGGAGATTCTGGAGCGTGTTCAGAGCAGAGCCACAAGGATGGGGAGGGCTCTGGAGAACAAGCCTGATGAGGAGCGGCTGAGGGAACTGGGCTTGTTTAGCCTGGAGAAGAGAAGGCTGAGGGGAGACCTCC
>NW_010205781.1:6893-12404 GCF_000695765.1 Mesitornis unicolor
GGATATGGTTTAGGGGGTAGACAGGAGCGGTTGGACGTGATGATCTCGGAGGGCTTTTCCAACCGAGCGATTCTGTGATTCTGTGATTCTGTGATTTGGGATGCTCAGCGTGACAAGGGCGGTTTGGGGTCACCTTTGGGGGTGTCTCAGGGGTGCGGTGACACACACACACACACACACCTCCCTGGCTGGAGGTGCAAGAAGGGCACCTTGGGGTGAGGAACCGGGTAAATGCACAAAGGAGATGTTAAAACTGGGCCAAGATGAGCTGGCCAAGGTCACAGGTTCGTTTCAAGCACCAAGACCCCGGTGTTTCTGTTCCCAGCACCACCACCATTGCTCTGTCAGCTCAATGCTCCCCTAAACCAGACCATGGATCCCCACTTGCTCTGTCCCTCTCCATGCAAATCCCAGCGGATCCCTCAGATCCCGCGGTATATCCCGCGGTCCAGTCAGCCGTTTCCTGCCGTCCGTGGCAGCTTTGTGCTACGTCCCCGCTCCCGGTGCTGGACTTGAGCAGTTTGACCCGATGGTGCTCACTCGCTCTGCCCACACAGCTCCTCAGCTGCAGGAACGGCGCTGGGAGGCAGCCACGGCTGAGTCCAGAAGCTCCTGGAACTGCGTGGAGCTGCTGAAGGATTAAAATAAGCCAAAAAAACCCGGGGATTTGCACAGAAGCATATCCCAAAACACAGTTTTCACAAGGGGGGATATCCCAAACACCCACAGCTTCTCTGGACAACCTGGGCCAGGGCTCATCCCCTCACAGTGAGGAATTTCCTCCCAATGTCTGATCCCAATCTCCCTGTTCTTGTTCAAAGCCCTTTCCCAAGCTGAGCAGTGCCTGTCCCAGAGCACCCAGGAACATCACAGCCCCCAACAGCGACATCCCCGCTCTGTGGGAAAAGGCAGCACTGAAACGACGTGCACAGCGCTGCACCAAGGGAGCTGGGCCAAACCCCACTGGTTTGGGGACACCAGGAGCAGCCCCAGCCCAGGATGTGGTCACAGGGGAGCTCAGACATCGCCTGTGCCCGTCACCCAGACCCCGATCCCGTGTTTGTCACCGCTCCTTCGCCAACACCGTCACTGCCCGACACCGATGGCAGACGGTGCAAGTGTCAACCAGGAAAAAGCGGGGAATGGCAGCTTGGGAATGAGCAGCAAATGCAGCAATGACCCCATTTGTTTGAAATTATACAGCTTGGGTTGGGGAGAACAAACCCGCAGCATAAACTATGCGATAGCGTCCCTGGAGAGTGGGTTTTTCACCCCACAATGGTCCTTCTGTCCACAAAACACAGTGATCCCTTTGCTAACAACTTCCTGGACTTGTAGATCTTTTTCCTCAATATTTTTAATCTTTATGCATCGGTTTGGGGTGTGCAGAACAACTCCACGAGCACAAACCCCACACGCCAGACACACAGCACCAATGAATCGGGCAGGAGCTGTGTCCTGGCCCCACAGCCGGCACTGGCTCCTGTCCCCACATCCTCCCTCACCACAGTGATGGGGTACGGCTGCTCCCCAGCCCCAGCACCCCCTACAGCACCAGTCCAGCACCCCATACAGCACCAGAACCAGCACCCCACACAGCACCAGCCCAGCACCCTGCACAGCACTGACCCCAGAACCCCACATGGTACTGACCCTGCGCCCCACACAGCACCAGCCCAGCACCCTGCATGGCACCGACCCCAGCACCCCACATGGTACTGACCCTGCGCCCCACACAGCACCAGCCCAGCACCCTGCATGGCACCGACCCCAGCACCCCACACAGCACCAGCCCAACACCCCCCACGGCACCAGCCCCACCCCCCAACACTGCCACCGACCCCAGCACCCCACACAGCACCAGCCCAGCACCCCACATGGCACCAACCCCAGCACCCTGCACAGCACCGACCCCAGCACCCCACAAAGCACCAGAACCAGCACCCCACACAGCATCGATCCCAGCACCCCACATGGTACCGACCCTGCACCCCACACAGCACCAGCCCAACACCTTGCACAGCACCAGCCCAGCACCCCAAATGGCACCGACCCCAGCACCCCACAAAGCACCAGCCCCAGCACCCCACACAGCATTGACCCCAGCACCCCACATGGTACTGACCCTGCACCCCACACAGCACCGGTCCCAGTGCCCCACATGGCACCAGCTCCAGCCGCCTGGGAACGTGGCACCGGCCATGGCAGACCCTACTCCAACCCTGAACTATTTACTACAGCAATTGCTGCCATTTCCACCTCAGCAGCAGCTGAGGAGCCCTCCAAGGGGTTTATCAGTGCAGAATTACAGTTGGCGCACACACGAACGGGTGTACACGGGGTGGGAGCACCCGCACCCCATGCAGATGAAGGAAGAGCATTGGCACCAGCTGCAAACCGGCTCCTGTACTGCGAAGACTCCCCCCCTCTTCGTCTCACAGCTGATTTGAGCTGCGGGTGAGTTCGCTCCCAAGCACTGCACGGCTGCTCTTGGCGTCTCCGAGCCTGGGGAGCCTGACCTCAGAACCGGTGCCAGACGGGCGGCTGACGGCAAGCTGTGCGCGGTCTGCAGCTCCGCACGGGGGTGTGAACGCATGGGAGAATGCACAGACAGCACGACAGCCGAAAAAGTGATCCCCGGCAGAGATCGAGGGTGTCGAGCAAGCTGTTACACCCAGAGTCAGCGAGCAAATCTGGGTGAGGTGGAGGCCCCGCCATGGTAAGAGATGAAGGCAGAGCCGTGGTTTGACCCCGAAAGCAGCTGAACACCATGCACCACGCGCTGCAAACCCCATTCCCGGTGCGGTGGGGAGAGGAGAGAGGGGGAACAGCCATGGGTTGGGATGGGGACAGTTTGGTCACTGAAATAAACCCAATGAAAATACTCCTACAACTACTACTGACAACAACAGCACCACAAATGAACTGTAATTGAAATAGTAACAACAATAAAGCAACTCAGCTCCCACAGCCGTCGCTGGTTGCTCACCACAGGAGTGTGACGGTCAGCAACGGGAGGGGTAGAGTCAGGAACCAAATGACGGGTGAGACCCTCTGGGGGTGACAACCACCAAGGGAAAGGCCCATCCGCAGCAAGCTCCCCAGTTTACAGAGTGTGACGTCTATGGCACAGATCATTTGCTGTTGGCCAGCCTGGGCCATCTGTCCTGTCTGTGTCTCTAATTTCTTGTGAAGAAGCAGCTGGAGGGACAGGGGCAGCCAAAAACTGAGACACAGTCAGGCCTTGACTCCATGTAAGCATTGCCTGGCAACAACCCAAACACCGGTGTGTTATCACATTATGCTCAGCACACAGCCAAACCACAGTCCCATACGAGCTGCCATAAAGAAAATGAACTCTGTCCCAGCTACAGCTAAACCAAAGCGTCTCACCAACCCATTTTCACTACACTGAACACCTCAGTCCTCTCAGAAATCCTGAATAAAAAGTTAACTCTATGATTCGATCCCAGCGAAACCAGGAGAGGTAGAAAAGGATTAAGGTCGAGAAGGGGGAAACGCTGCCTGATGAGGCAAATTACAGTGTGGTTGATCTGGTTATCAAGCACAGATATCGCTGGGTTTGTGACACAGGAGTAGGCATCACGGTGGCCAAGGTCCCTGCTGGGTTCAACATGAATGAGGTCACGGGAGAGCTCAGCCCAAGGGAGAGGGGAGCTGGCACCTCCCTGGGGACGGCCCAGGCTGGAGATGGGGCAGGAGGTGGAAACGTCCAATAGGAAACCATGAGGAGCAGCTGCACAATGAATGGAAACCAGAGACCCCAAATTGGGGCACATCTTCCTCTGTAGGGAGCGGGGAGTTGAAGAAATGGGACAGGAGACCCGGAATGCCTGGTTTCAATAAAAATGTTGCTACTGCGAAACCACTGGAAACTCAGTGGGAGATGCACAAAGCAGGGAAGAGTAACACAGAGCATTCGGGAAAGGCAGAGGGGGCACTGGCAGGGGTGGAGCTGCGGCATTTTAATTGTTGAATATTTAATTATTCAATCATATTATTATAATTATTAATAGAATAATCTTTAAATATTTAATTATTTGATAATTAAAAGAACCAAAGTGACATAATAATAATAATTGATGATAATAATGATGATGATGATGATAATAATAATGATAATGATAATAATGATGAAGAAGACGAAGAAGACGAAGGCGAAGATGAAGAAGAAGAAGAAGAAGAAGAAGATGAAGTAGAAGAAGAAGAAGAAGAAGAAGAAGAAGAAGAAGAAGAAGAAGAAGAAGAAGTGTAATAGGAAGGGAGCAGGGATGCAGCCCCCAGCCCCTGCCCACCAGGGAGGGGGGAGCCTCAGGAGCCAAGGGAAGGGAAGGGATGGAAGGGGGCGTCCCCACAAAGTGCCCAGTGTCAGGCTGTGACTATTATGGGATAGATGCACCTGTATGGGGCAGCTGGGCTCACCCCGGGTCATCTGTGCTGGGGCAGCCAACCCACAGAGCCCCGGGCTCTCGCTGCCCAAATCCTCTGTGCAGGGAGAATGGGAAACCCAAAATAAACTGGGACCAGAGGTGCAGGGGAATGACTGACCACAGGAAAACGCATCCCTGAGCCTGCACTGCCTGGTGACCGCGCTGGGGCTGATGATCCTATTAATTAGAGTCATTATTTAAGGTGACCCCAATATAGCCAGGTTCGTTAACTCGCCGAAGCGATAAATCAGCTGCCATGGTGCTCAGCTTAAAACACTCATAAAAATTAATTTTGGTGATAAGGAACCAAAGGGACCATTAAATAAAGCCCTTCTGGGGTCTGAGATGGTGTCAGGGGGCTCGGGCACATCCCCCCCGTCAGGAGGGACCTGGAGACGCCAAAAGCCGTAGGTGTATGGGCTATGAAAAGCAAGGGATGCCAGTCAAAACAACAAAGTGGTGTTTAAATGAGGAAAACCAGAGCAGATCGTGCATTATTTTGTTAAATGGGGCAGGGGAGGGGGGAAAGATGAAAACGGGGCTGGAAGAACAATGCACAGAAAGCCTCCAAACTGGAACGGTGCCTCGGAGAAACATCCAGAGCAGAAAACCCGGCAGGGACCTGAAACACCAAGAGATAACGGAGGTGGAAAAGAAGAGCTTGGAGAAGACAGAGCCATGGGAAAAAACAACATGGAAATTGCCTTTAGGTGTTCAGAATTGGACTGGGACCGGTACTGACCCCGCACCAGAGCCCCCAGGAGCAGGGATCGGCCACGGGGCCCTAAGGGATCACCAGGAGCGGGGTCCGACCTGGCTGAGCCTGCGCCGGTGCCGTTACCGGTCCCCAGATCTGCCCTTGGTGCCCAAACGTGGCAAATGGGCAGCAATTTTTAATTAAGTTTCTGGGGGCAATGGCCACCATTACCTCATGTCCTGGCTGCACTGGGACAGCATCACAGATCCAGTTTTCTGTTCAGGAGAGCTGTGTTTCTGCAGACTGCAGCACTCAGTGGCATGGTGTCCTGCTTTGAGCTCAACAGAACTGGTTTCCTATGCA
>NW_010205782.1:0-9791 GCF_000695765.1 Mesitornis unicolor
GGCATCACCCAGCAAACTGGGACTGCAGATTACCAAAACAGCCAGGGCAATCCAAGGAAGAATAAATAGATAAATTAAGTAGAAAGCTAAGGAGATGCCCTCAAATATGAGGGAAAAAGGGAAGCCCAGCATGGATACGGGAAGACTGCTGTAACTGCTAAGTCCACACATTGGGATCCTGCCTATACATTGCAATGGGGATTAAGCAACTAGATTTTTATTTTTCCTGGAAAGGGACTATTTATAACTTTTTCTGCAACCTAATAAAACTCAATTGCAAGCATACGTATTAGAGAAAAATGTCTAAACAAATTATTTCTAACACAAGTCACATGCGTTAGTTGCAAATGCACTTCTCTGGTTTTAGAGGACAATTCTTTAACTATGCCATTTCCTAACATTCATAAAATTCACACTAAAGACAGCTCTAAACTTTTCTAAAAGGTATTCCAGCAAAGCTTAAGATCACGATAAACATTAAGACGCTTTGTGCATGCAAGTCCTTTATATTCAGTAAAAGAAAAAAGTCTTTTTAAAAATATGCTGAATACTGAATGCCTACAGCTATTCAACTGATCTTAATGTGAAAATCTTGCACCTAAAAAGCAAACTGTTCCACCAAAAGCATCAGGCCACAGATTCCAAAAGGGTTGGACGTGTACCTCTTGGGACAGCCCATCAAGCACCAGGAGAAAAAGCAGTGAGACCCTGCATTCAAACCCACTGATAGAGATTGAAAGTTGAAATAGAGACATGAGGTCTTTAAGGAGCTCCGTAAAGGCTGAGGAAAAATATATCTATCTAAAAGGATAGAAATTAAATAAGGTGCATCATGAAAGATCTTTCTGATGGTTAAAACTCAAAATTTGCTGTGAACAAACAAGGTTCTCTCCTTTTAGTTACGTCGTCAAACATCTCCAGGAGGCTTCAAGCCAGATTACTCACCAATATGACTATTTTTTCCATGAACTATTTTCAAACAATGTGCATTCCTATATTAGGGAATGCTTTTGTTAGCATTCCCTGTCTTTTTTTCCCTTTAATAAAATAAACCCTTTCCTTTTTCATATTTCAATGCTTGTAAGTACAAACAATTCGGTACATGTGAAGTCACTATTTCAACAAGTTCATTCCTGGTTTTTTTGGGGGAGGGTTTTTGGGGTTGGTTTTGTGGTTTGTTTTTTTAAAACTAGCTGCCAAAGGAGAGTTAGGATGTACTGACTTTAAATTCTTCCCCTGGCTCAATACACGAGTCGTGGGAAGTGAAAATCCCTCCTCTTACCAACCCTAGGGCAAGGATTTAAGAAATGAAACATCAGCTAATCCCTTCCATCTTAACTAACACCAGCCCGATGAAATGCTTAGTGGGAATATAAAATATTGCCAGAAACTCTGTTGCTCACGTGTACCTTGAGGCGAGCACAGGGAACAGCATAAAAAGTCCATCCTGTATCCTGCTGTAAAAAGATCCTGTTTAATCTTTGCTGCAGCACAAGGTGACCCCATCCCGCTCTGTCTCGGAAGGAACAGCAGCTATAAGACTGTTTGCTGTTAAAAGCCTCAAAATATGAAAGAATCACAGAATCACAGAATCTCAGGAGTTAGAAGGGACCTCAAAAGCTCATCCAGTCCAACCCCTGCCAGAGCAGGATCACCCAGACCAGGTCACACAGGAACGCGTCCAGGCGGGTTTTGAATGTCTCCAGAGAAGGAGACTCCACAACCTCTCTGGGCAGCCTGTTCAGTGCTCTGGCACCCTCACAGTAAAAAAGTTTTTCCTTGTGTTCAGATTGAGCCTCCTATGCTCTAGCTTGCACACAATGCCCCTTGTCCTGTCATTGGACATCACTGAGAAGAGCCTGGCTCCTTCCTCCTGACACTCGCCCTTTACAAATTTATAAACATTAATGAATGACCCACAAGAAAGCAACACCATGAGAAATAAGGTGTGACAATTAACAATACAACTGAAATGAACTGGCACAAAACCAGACTGGGGAAAGGAAGGAAACTGGATGTTTCCCCAGGCTACTGAATCACAGTGCTCACGGTACTGTCCATAGTTACATTAACAATTTGGCATTTCAGGTCCCTGTCTGTCAAAAATATTATATTATGCTGTGGCAAACCTCTATCACCTTATATTTTGAGCATTTATCCCTGTTGTACTGAATGCCAGACACTTATCCATGTCACCAAGGATCACTGAGATGCTTCTGCCTCCGTGAACCCCTGCCCTGTGCAGCTCCAGCCGAGACGGTCTCAGTCCTGCAGGCTATGGAGAGATGGGACACGTGCTCAAGAGACAGGACATGTGCTCAGGAGATGGGACACTCCACTCCTTGTGGTTTCTGAGGGTTGTGGCTTTTTTTCCTTTGCCCCCCCGTCGGGGGAGCGCGCCCTGGGGGGAAGGGCCCCCCGCTGTTACAGGTTACTTTAATTAATACTTAATTCAAGCCACTATAAAGCAAAATGCAAACAAGCGCTAATTCACCTTTTCTAAAACAAACTGCACAACTGCAGGTGTTTCACCAAAGACATAAGTGAAAAAACGAAATAAAACCTAAGCTGAATCTGTTTATAGTAAGATTACATCAGAAAGGTTTCTCTTTTCCTCACTCACCGATATGCTACTTCCTACCAGATAAAGCTGTTGTCAAGGTTTTGGCTGCATATAATCCTGCTCTTCTTCAGCAGGTGACATATCCTTCACACTCCTATTCCTTCTGCAGCAAAACCAACATCAGAACAATAATAATAATTAAAAAACCACACACGGAGGCTAATTGTGTAAAACATATTAGCAGCTCTTGCCTGAGATGGAACATGATTGCGATCAAGATGCTGGCATTGCTCATCTCCGGTATCCTGATTTTATGCATGCTATAAAATCAACAAAAGGCAGCAGAAACATCAATAAATGATGATCTTTCTGCTTACATTGCACTGGTCAAATTATTTCTTAGTTTAATAAAAACCTCTAAGCTCCCAGTATTGCTATGCCAAGAACAAACATCTCATTTTGTCAAAATATTGGTTATAAGTAATTCAGAACTTCAGAACCTGACTGCCAGGAAAATACTGATAAAGAACGAAACTGCATCCTTTCACCTTTTCTTATGGGAGGAAAAAAAAAATCCCCCCAGTAATTCTTCTTGTTTTTCTTGGCAAAGGTGAAGTTCCATTACAAATTTCTCCATTTACAAACCTTCTTCAAACAACACTTCTCAATCCACACCCTTGCTTTAGTTTCACCATCTCACAGCTGTACCAATGCAACTCTAAACCCATCCAACCACAATGCAACTTCCAGCATCTGTTACTTTTTTCCAATTCACTGCTGCAAAAGCATAACCAAGAGGTAGAGAATAAACATCTGGCAGAAGGCATAAACCTTTAAGAGCAGCTATGCCACTGCAAACCAAATCAATACAAAATCCATAGGGACCTACTCAGCACTTCTAACTCTGTGAGCTGTCGGAGGAAAACTGCAGCAGATGCTGTACAAAGTAAAGATACTGCCCTTGCTTTCCAGAAAAACGGGAAGAAGTCCAAAGAGTAACCCTGTGTTAGAGGCAGCACCAAGAACCTAATCCTAATCAGATCAGCACAAGATTTGCCATCTATGTCAGTTCAGGGGTTAGTGAACACCTGCCCCCACAAAAGCAAGCTGAATGATGGGGACTGGGGGGAAGCTACATTAGCAGACGCTTTATTTTAAGCATTGCTTTTCATTGCCGCATCTCTGCACAACGGGATCACACTATTGACATAATAAATCCTTCCCCCCCAAAATACCTAGGGTATACATGATCCCTGCGAGATGTACCTTCAAACATCCAGACAAAATCAGCTGGCTCTTGGTTATAGGTACTGAGCTTCTTTGCTATCGAGTCTCCAAGTTGGGGCATGGCTAAATAATCTCTAAATCCTGAACCAAAAATTTCCTTTCAAGAGCAGCTCCCAAGGCAGCCTCTCTGCGATCACAAGCTCTGCAAGATGTAGAGAGCTATAAGCGTCTTTGCTAAAACATTACCAAGCACCTTTGTATGCACACAAAAGGTCCTGTAGCAGCCCCAACCTGTTAAACATAAGCTTCAGCGCTATGAATTACCAGGAGAATTTGCATCGTGGAGATGCTTGTTCTGTTCCTCCACATTATTTGCAAGTGTCTCAGTTCAGGATTTGGGATCACTCCTTTCCCTTCACTGCTTACCCATGCTCTCAGCAAACAAAGGTATTACCTCCTGGTAAAAAGCTTTAATTGCAGTAAGAACCAAACTGCTAGATGTTTAAACTTGCTGTAAGTAAGATGGCTTGATTCTGGCTTTTAACTGCTGAAGAAAGGGACCAACTCATGTAGTTAGCAAGCAACCTGGACAAGACACAGAAAGAAAACTCATCTCTCAGCATGCGAAAGGTGTATACGGGAGTGATCAGAGACAGGTGACATGCCACAGAAATGGTACAATAGCTCACTTTTCCTCCTCTGCTTCATATGCTCTGACAAGAAGTTTGGTGATGCTCCGTGACTGCATTTAGAAACCCTTAAGAAAATCTGTATGTGCTCACATCAAGAACACAAACACTTAAAGCAGCAGATCTGAACTCACAGACAGTATCTGTCATCATCTTGTAAAAGCATTCAGAGCACTATTCATTGAAAACGCCACCTTCCCACTGTGTCCACAGAGAAGTTACTTCCAATTTGTGAAAATGTTCTTCCCTGAAATGCTGCGACATTTCCATTCTCATCTGAAAAGCAAGGTAATGAACACAAGTATTTTTAAGGACTCATGGTCTAAATAGAGCTCTGCTATCAGTAAGTCCATATGTTAGGAGCAGGACTTGGTTTGCAAGTAAGGGTTTGGTAACAAAACTATTTCTCCCAACTGGAACAGGTTTATATTGCAAAACTGTTTATATCACCATAAAATAGCATTACAATACAATAACTGCATGCCTATTATAATTTCATAATAATAGATGGGTTTATGTTTAATAATGTAACAGTACATTTAGAGCAGTACAGCACGTTTGGAGATGGCCCCTGGATACTTACGGTGGAGCACATTAGGCAGATCGTGCAAGACATTAGAAGGAAGATATTCATCAGGGTATGCCAGAGACCTGCTTGATCAATTTCCTTTAAAATTCACGATAGAACTGGGCCCCAGGGCAAAGACAACAAATATCAATTCCTTCATTCAACTACTTGGCTATGACACACAGCCAGTATCCAAGAGCAAACCACTTGTATTCAACAAGACAGTGGCACCTGGGTGTTTGGTGAGCAAAGCAGGAGTTTTGGCACATGGTGGTTCAATTTCTCAGTTGGCATTTCTGTTCTAGCAGAGCAAGTGGCCTGGTCTAAAACTTGTGTGAATATACCAATACGTTGAGTGACTTTGCTAGGAAACTCAGTGCCAAGTCAGTGCAGAGTGAAGCTGATCTCCAGCCCCAGACAAATGTAACTTCTCTGGAGCAGTAACCAGTGCATTGTCACTACCCATCAATAAAAATTAATTTAAGCCAAATCATGACAGACTTTACGTCTGTGCCTGAAAATTCTACAAGCATATCCAGCCAAATCAAGGAAGTTTTTAATGTCTAGACTCATGTGAGTTCTAAAAACAAATGGGGGCAGACATAGGATTTGCTGGCACAGTGAATCCTTCCCAGCCAAGGACCCTTGATGGCATTCTAATTGTATCCTTTAATCTCCTATCTGCTATAGAGGGGTAAGATGCATGGCACAGGTTGGCGCTATGTCATCACTATATTCACGTAACACCACTTGTATTGTTACCTTGGCTTTAAAGGTAATATTTTACAACTAATATTAGTTGTGTCATTATTTTAGTAATCCAAGTAAAGATTTTACTCAGATAAACAACCTCTGAGAATTCAGTTTCTTATTCAAGGCTTAAAGATAACGAGAATTGAGAAATGACCTTACAGGGATATGTTGAGTTGGTTTTAAGTCCACCAGTTGGACCTTGGATATTAGCTCTTCTGACTCTTGTTAAATTTATTACTCTTTGGACCTTGGGTGGACCAAATTTGGCAATTCTGTAGACAAATATAACAGATTGGGCAAAATATGCCAGGTGAGAGCAACCAGTGGGCTGGGCCAGGTGTTGTTATAACCCAGCCCTCAATTGTTCCCTCTTCCCTCCTGAAGTCTCACCGACATGATCCACATTTGTATTGGGTCGTGACGCTGCCTCGTGGCATTAAGGTCTCAGCAAGCCTTACTCTCGATCTTTGCCATGGTTTATAGGGTTGTTCTAGCACACAATGGCTGACAAGGTTACCTCACACACCACACTCTATGCGTATACAAGCAATTTCATCTGCATTGATTAGGTTCTTTAATTTGCTTTGGTGAACAGTCTGCAGTTTCACAAACTGCTTTTTCAATTCACATTGGGGGATAAAAGCAGGTTTTTATACAATTAACTTGAATGATGACACCAGAGCTACGCCTGAAGAAAATAATGTTTGTAAAAATGTTCAGATGAAACCAGTAATTGTGCATTAATTCAAATGATTCTTTGAGGAATGGACATAATGCTAAATAAACACGGGAAAAGTTGGCAGTGTTGTGGTGCAAGCAGACCATAAAGCAAGTTTATTGATCTTGTTATCATGTGCTCCATTTGCAAATGAACTGATGAACAGATGCTTTCCCACTCCAATTAAAAGTAGTAAGAAGGACAGTTCCTAAAAAGTAGGAAAGAACCAGACCGGTAGAACAGCAGTGCTGCAACAAAAAAAAAAAGCCTTGCTCTTCTGCAGAAGATGATGATCAGTTTGCTCTTCTCTCCTAATAAAAGTGCAAGAGCAGAAAGGAAAGCACAGTGGCCACCAGTAGAAACCATTGCCACATTTACCTGGGATATCTTACACATACATGAGAGAGTGTGATACAAACAAGAATGACAAGAGGGTATAAGAAAAAAAACCAAACCCATCGAGGTAAATAAGTACTTTCCTTAAAATAAATTTACCTGAGACTCCAGTTCCTCCAATTTACGTTTCCTGGCATGAAGAGCTTTACTTGGAAAAGCCCAGAAATAGTTGGAAGTCCCAATTCTATCACTGTCCACCATGCCATCATCAACCAAGCTTTGCAGGATCTCTTTCACTGACATCGAGGCTAAGAAAAGCAAAAATATCCAATTAAAACTGCACGGCATCTAAAGGATGGAGAATTATGAATACCACAAACATCATCTACAATCATCTGTATTTTACTATAACATCAGCTAGCTGGATGATTTCAAAAGGACACCATGCCTGATGCTCCACCTGAAGGAATGCATCCCTTCAAAATCAGCAGTTCATATATAAAGGCTGCTATTCTATGCAGTGTTCTACCAGATGTTCGTAAAACCCCACTCACAAGTATCATAAAATATACATGTAGATTACAGTACAACACCAGCACAAAGACACGAAGGGGTACTTGAGAAGTTGCCTTGCAATCTTAATTCTAACAGGGATTAACTCATAATTTCTTGATTAGGAGTGTAATTACATTTCACTTCAAAACGCTTATCAGAGCATTAAACAGCAGCAGAGGCACTAAAGCCTCAGGAGGGGTAAAATCTCTTTTGATTATAATCAGTTCCAATACAGGAAGTCATCTGCAGTCAGAAGGATCCAGAACATTTCTGAAAATAACTGTTAATTTTCTAGAAAATGTGAGGTATAGTTCACCACTTTAAAAGTGATACCTGTTCAGCACAGGAAAGTAGTTACTGTTATCCTCAAGTGTTGCAGGGATAAATACTATTGAGCTAATTTACAGTTTTCAGTGTCTGAAAATTTCAAGTCTAAAAGGGATCCCACGTCAGGAACATCCAATCTTTGGGAAGCTCTATGCTGGATGCCACTATGGGGGCATTACCACAGGCTAAATGTTTTTCTTTTCAGAGCAGCTGGGGCCTGGGGTGTGCAGCTAAATGCCTCCACGTTCAGGGGCAGCATAAAGTTGGACTATTCAGTTTCAAGAGCATTAATGGTTTTAGAAACTCTACGCTCCGGATTTTTAAATATGAAATTCCATCGCTTGTAGTTACTGTCTTGCACTCTCTCTATGCTGTTGATATCACACCCAACACTACAGCCCTGCCATTCACCAGTCTCCCTCTCTAGATATTTTTCCCATTATTATGATTACAGTCACAAACCTAACATTGTAGCCTGGAAAATTTACACTGTACAACCTGTCCCAGAAAATGATTAATGGCTCAAGACAAGTAACTTCTGTGAACACTTACTAATCCCTTTTTCTTTTGGAGCAATCTTCTCTATGTCCTTCAACTGGAACACATCTTTCTGTGCAAAACATAAAAGACACTTCAGCTCCAAATGACAGCATCATCTAAGACCGAGTGTTTTTTTAAGCTCAATCAATGCCAACAAAAGCAAATAGGAAATACATTGCATATTTATGTTTTGCTAGGGAAATAGGCTGCATATCCCTCAGCAGAACTAGAACATTCTGATAATTAAAGGGGAAAAAAATACTATTATTGTAACAAGCCCTGTTCTTTGTTACTCTGAAGTCACCGTATTTTGCCTCAAGTCAGGCTGTAAACCCCAAGGTTAGATTGTCAGCACCAGATGCACCGCATTGCTCAAGACCTCAAATGTCACAATAATTTCTTTAATAAGTAAAGCGCTGTGAAATATATATGTCACCAATTTAATCATAGCTCTGCTCTTGGATGTCCAGGTTTTTTCTCCCCAGTGACCACTTCCAGGTCCATCTTCATCTTTTCCAACACTCAGATTTCTTTCTACTCCCATAAAGGGCAGTGAGACACTTCCTAATCTCCTGCTGTTCCTCTGATGGTAACAGACTCCAAAGGAGAAGTCCTGAATAGGGAGCACATGGAGCATTTAACACCACCTTTGCATCCTCATGCCTTGGCTCCACCTGGGGATGAGCCACCTGATCAGAAGCTACACAAATCACACTCTGTCCCTGTAATTTATACATTAATGACACAAGGCATCAGTGAAATGCACAGTGGGATGTACAGAGCTCATCTACACCTATAGTTAAGCTCCTCTTAGGACCCGTTTTCCCACTGATGTAAATGCAGGACAATTACAAGTTACTCACTGTTTCAAAAAAGATCTCCATCATGCGAGTTCGCTTCTCCTCAAAGCTCAGACCTTTTTTCTTGGACTAAAACAGGGAAGAAAAACCCAGCACATTCAGCCATTTGAATAATTAACATCTGCTCAGAATTCATGTCTATTTCTCTCCAAGTTACAGTTGCCATCCTTTAAAACACCTTACTACTAACCCTAGACTTTCAAATAAATGTCTGCTTCTCAAAGAATCATTACACCCAGCTAATACACCTGCAAGCTATTAAACTGAAGGCCCTAAATGCTAAGTGTGGAGCTGACCTTTCATGCAACCTAATTCAGCTAAAGCCTCAGTATTTCCTGGCATACCCACACAGTTCCTTGTTTTGCCTTATTAGGTTAAAAATGTGTATTTATACCTATTCCCAGCAACTCGCCCACATGTTTTAATAGTCCAGTGCCCTCATCATCTTAGTGGCCGTCCACTGGACTCTCTCCAGACATTCCTCATCCATCTTGAACTGGGGAGCCCAGAATTGGACACAGTATTCCAGATGTGGCCTCACCAGAGCAGAGGGAGAGGATAACCTCCCTCGACCTACTGACCATACTCTTCATAAGGCACCCCATAGCTGTAACTACAGGGCCTGCTCCTCCAGGTGCCAGTGAAATTAACACCG
>NW_010205783.1:0-1307 GCF_000695765.1 Mesitornis unicolor
CGGTGTAGAAGATCAGCACGCAAGGAAGGGCTCAGGGCTTTTGTCTGGAAGTTGGATTTTCTGCCAGTGTGGTTGATGTCGCTCCTGTCATTGCTTTGTCTCTTTTTCCATATTTTTCTGGATTTTTTCTGGTGTATTTCTAGTATTTCATCTCCATTTCTACTAATTCATCTCTGTGCCATACGTCAGGATATTGTAATAGCATGAGCTGGTTTCTGTTGTCTTGTACCTTTTTTTGTTGAGATGGCACTTTCCACACTCACATTTCTGTGGTACTGAAGAAAGATCCCCAAGGTTGGGCATCTTTTTCCTTAACAAGAAAACAACCCCCCCGCAAGCCACAGAAAATCCCCAACACAAATATCTGTAAAACACCAGAAAAAAAATTAGTGATGATCCAAGGTTTCCCAGTTTCCTGATTTGGAGAGTCCTGACTTCTCCAAGTCGGGCTGGGCTTGGATTTTTTGGCAGGAGTGCAGACAGTTATCCCTTCCTTCCAGAAGGATTCACCATGAGGGATCTGCTCAGTTTCGGGTTTTCTTTTGCTTTGTTGATGAGCAGCAAAGGAGGAGGAGAAGGCAGATGTGGGGACTACCAGGATGGGTCAAGCCACTTGTTGGGCCCAGGTGACTCGGGAATAACGCCAAGCTGATCTGAGCAGGAAGCAGCAGCTGGCAAAGTGAGGGAGAGGACTCGCCTGCTGGCCCCAGGAGTGAGGGAGACAAGAAAAGGCAAAAAAAAAAATCACTCAAAAGTTGTCTCTGGAGACAAGCAGCACCCAAAAACCCCAGGTCCTGTCACTGGGACCACATGCTCTGCCTCCCCACAGCAGTTTCTCCCGTGAAGGGCTTTGTAAACCTTCAGGGCTTCTGTCGCCCTCTGAGAATATCCCAATTTTATTTTTATTTTTTTTTATATATAGCAATTACAAAAATAATCCCGGTTTGCAACCTCTGCTAACCGTTTTCTGTCATGCAGCTCATTTCTCTGTGCTGAAGCATCGCTTCATACCTAAAAATTATTTGCTGTTTTATCATCTTATAAAGTTTTATGACCAGATAGTAGCTGGGTTGGTTTTATTTTGGTGGGTATTTTATTTTAAGCTCACATAAATCCATTTCTCTGACATGCAATATTGTATTAAAAATGTAAAGATTTCCTTTACAGAAACATCGATCTGTCATTGCTGTTGTGTTCCTTAACAGTTTTGATATATTGTTTTAAAATCGAAAAATGAAAATGAAATAAAGCGAATTGGTTTGTGGGGTTTTTTTTCTAATCATAGAATCATACAATACCAGGTTGGA
>NW_010205784.1:0-215 GCF_000695765.1 Mesitornis unicolor
GCATTAAGCCTGTGTAATAGAAGGATGCTGCGAGCAATTTGCAATAAGATGAAGGGATATTACTGTCCTGGGAGACAGACAATCCAACCACATCCACAAATTGATAACAGAGATAGTGGCTTAGGTTCATGCTAGCTATTAATTAAGGGCATGTTTTATGTGGAAGACAATCCCGGCTCGCGCAGGCAGGTACTTGTTGGCCTCCCCTTCCCCGC
>NW_010205784.1:467-5527 GCF_000695765.1 Mesitornis unicolor
AGACGCTGCCTCATGACCTGGCCGGTCCCAGCGCTCGGGAGAGGAAATCCAGAACCAGATTTCGTCCCTTCTCCTGTCCTCACGCCTCGGCTGCGGCAGCATCCTGTGCTAGGCCGAGGGGGGCGAGGGATGTGCCCCGCTCCCATGCCCTGCAGTGGGACTCTGCATCCCACATCCATTAATTGACTCAGGCTGATTACAGGCCCGCTAACTTCTGTCGCAATTACCAACAGAACATTGCCTTTTACAACCTTTCGCTCCAGCATCCAGCAGCAATGCTGCACCGTGCCCAGGAGCTGGTCCGCACGCTGTGACAGACCCCCTGGTCTCACCCTGGTTTTCCCATGCCCTGCAGTGGGACTCTGCATCCCACATCCATTAATTGACTCAGGCTGATTACAGGCCCGCTAACTTCTGTCCTAATTACCAACAGAACATTGCCTTTTACAACCTTTCGCTCCAGCATCCAGCAGCAATGCTGCACCGTGCCCAGGAGCTGGTCCGCACGCTGTGACAGACCCCCTGGTCTCACCCTGGTTTTTGGGCAGGGTCACCCATGCAGGGGGAGCCCATGGTGCACCGCAGGGTGAAGCATCACAGAGGGCACGAACCAAGAGCCACAACGGCTGCCGGGAGCAAGGACAGCGACCAGGACCTGGAGCCAGTTGGGATGACGGAGCCAAGGGATGCAGCTTGAGCAGCAGTGGAGAACCGTGGAGAACCGGCAGTGCCATGGTGTCGGTGTGCTCTGCTGGGAGTCACACAAAGGGTTTTATAAACAATGCAGTGTTTGCTAAACAACGCAGGTCAGCAGCGGAGTACACACATAATACTGGGGAAACGGCACAGAGGGCTGTGTGATGAATGAATTAAAGTGGCCCTTCTTGTGGCCAGGCACCCACGGAGAAGAACCCAGACAGATAAAGCAGTGGGGCTGACAGAAGGAATTTGGTTTTTCCCAGACAGGCTCAGTGCAGCTGGAGAACTGACGAGGTGGCAGGGCAGGAGATGGCTCTGGATGCCCACCCAAACCCCGTGTTGGGGTCCCCGTGCTGCTTGCTGTCGAACAAGGCCCCGATTATTGCCTGGGAACAGAACAGGGCAAGTGCAGGTCCAGGGACTCACGGCAATGGCAACGCCAACCCCCAGCTGTGGGGGTGCGGTGAAACCTGGAGGAGCCGCTCCAGCGATGGACGCCTCTGTGTTTAGAGGTGGTGGCTTTGGGACTGGGCACCACAGCCACAGGCTCCGGATGGACCCAGAACATGGCCACGAGGTGGGCAGGATGGGACCATCACATCCTCACTGAACAAGATGGGTTCATCACATCACAGACACATCCTCACTGAGCAGGACAGGACCATCCTAAGGCAGGGACCCAGGAGGGGCTGGTGACACAGGACACCCTGGTGATGGTGAGAATCACAAAATGTGCAAAGCAAAGGGAAAGCAGGGCCGAGCTGCCGGCCTGGCTCTGGGAAGGGACGCAGAGCCCCTCAGTCCCCACACACCCACCCGTCCCCAGCCCAGCACCCCTGCTCGTGGAGCCTGTCCTGCCATGGCAGAGTTTTGGGGTGCTCCACACCCGCACCCACATCCTCCCCTGCTCTGGGGGCCGGTGTCAGCCCTGCACCCACACATGGCAGGTACCAGCGTTTCAGGCCGCCTGCTGCCACTCAGCTGTGCGTCTGATCTGGGGTGAGGAATTTCTCTTTACACCAAACTGTCTATTCAAGCCATAAAAATAGGCTTTTTTTCCCTCTGTAAGTGCAACACTTTTCATATTTTTACTTCCAGCTGTCTAGATAGTATTTCATTTTTTTCATTTCTAGTGCTCGCTCTCAGTTATTTAATGTGAATTTCTAGGGCATGGTGCCCTTAGCAGACATGAGAGCAATATAACACAAGAAATCAGATATATACTGTTCCAGGAGAAGGCAGGAACAAAAAGACAAACTAGGCTCTTAATACATATGGCGCTTTTGATTCATGGAATACAGAAAATTGTATTTGATTATATCTGTAATGGATCCTCATAACTTTAGATTAGGGTTATGCTGATGGCCCAACTAATGGACAGCTTATTGCAGGAATAGATTTCATCCTATCATATTTTTTTCCCGGTATCAATTACTTTGAATGTTTAAATGTCTCATTTCTCTGGATGTTTATTGCTCAATTTTGCTTTCTAAAAAAACCCCTGTGCACACACAATGGCCCTGGTGCTCCTCATGGTTGGTGCGGCGCTGGGTCCCGAAGCTGTGGTGCTGGGTCCTAAAACTGCGGCGCTGGGTCCCAAAGCTGTGGCACTGGGTGCCAAAGCTGTGGTGCTCGGTCCCAAAGCTGTGGTGCTCCCAGCTACACGGGGCAGGAGCTTCCCATGGACGCCCATGGCTCCTGCGGCCACTGCGGCACAGGAGGGGATGGAGCCCGGGTGCTGCCAGAAACAGAGACAAATTAGAAGGCTTATTAAATTAACCTGTCTGAAGAGGAAGAGGAATGTGTGGGATTGCTGCCTGCAAGATGAACGGCAAACCTGACGATAAAAGAGACGGAAGCACAGACGGGTTGGTGGAGAGCATCTCGTTTCAGTCAACTTGTATTAGCAAATCCCCGAGGAACAGGATCATTACAGCATTACTCACTCTCTGACGCGCTGCAGAAGGACCCTGCCTGTATGTCAGCAGGGTTTTGGAGTGCTGGATGTACCAGAGATAGTTCCTATTGATGTGAGCATGGGTCAGGGGCAGAGAGGCTGCTGGATTCGTTAACTTTGGCTGTAACCACCGAAATTCTGTCAAGGAAAAGTAAAATTAAAAAATAAATAAACAAAACCAAGCTAGAAAACAAAACCCCCCACACACCTTGCAGAGGAAGCCGCCACCTTCACCACTGTTTGAACACGAGCCGAGCCGCTCGACGCAGAGATTTGGGAATGGTCTGTGTTGGCTTCACACCAGCGCGCTCTGCCCCCCTCCAGAACCGACCCTCCCAGCCCAGGGGGTCCCCACGCTGGGTAGGAGCTGGGTAACCCCCGTTATGGACACACAGGCCCTGCAGCAGGGATGCACCACGGCTCCGCCGAGGAGGGCGAGGCGGCAGCGGCATCTCCTGGTGAGAGCCCCATTGCGCCCCATCCCGCAGCCCCCACACCCCGTTCGTGGAGGCCCCGCACACGGAGGATCCTCAAGGGCGCGGGGCAGAGGGGGCGCCTGGCGCTGGGGGACCCCCACCCGCCCCCTGCTCGTGCGCGCTCATCCGCACAGGAGCTGCGTCTTATTGCCACTCCAGGAAGAGAGCTGCAGCCACTTATTTTTTTCATTAAAATGCAAATTAATTTAATAAAAAGTGGAATTGTAAATTAATGAAGCACTTTAAAATTCTACATAATACAACGCTAATACTTACCCTGTGGAGTCTCCTCCAGTTAATGTCACCACTGACTCTCCCTGGCGGCTCCACCACCCCAATCAGCCTCCACAGCACTCCCCAGTATCACCGTCCCCTTTCTGGGCGTGGGAGCAGGAGACGGGGCCTTGCCCGAGGCTGGAGGGGTCAAACATTGCTCAGGTCAGGGCAAATCTGCCTCGAGAAAACAAAAGATTCCCTTGAATGCAGGGGCGCAAGGGTCGTCCTCTGCACCTTCCCTCTCCAACTTACACCTCTATGGAAACACCACGGAAAATTCATCCCCAAAATAAAGCAGAAGCAGAGAGGCACACTGAGAAACGCTGGCCAAAGTGAGTGAGGTTTCCAACGGGATCAGTCCCTCCTGACTCACAGGTCCATGTCTGAGCTCATCAGCCTCTGCTTTTTACAGCAAATGGAGAGAAATGGCAATTCTGAGAACGACTGCATTCATCCTAAAGCCAGCGGGTCAGGTAAACCACACCAAATCGATGCCCTTTCCTCTCTGCTCGCCATGGAGCGCAGCCAGGCAGCATTCATGCAGACAGCACCAGAGTTAGGGGACACCAACCCACCGTGATGAGACCCCGTCCACCTTGAACCCCAGCGCGGAGCTGTGTCACACACGGAGCCCCACGGTCACAGCAGAGCCCCGTGGCCATACATGGAGCCCCGTGGCCATACAAGGAGTCCTATGACCATACACAGTGCCCTATGGCCATACATGGAGCCCATGGCCATACACAGAGCCCCGTGGCCATACACGTGGACCCCCACTGGATCCATGGGACCCCCACCATGCAGGGACCTACCAGGCTCCTTTCCCTCTGTCCACGCAGCAGTGACCACGTCAGCTCCGTGCCAGCGATAATCACCCGCCACACTCATTTATTGCCATGTATACACCACTGCCAGGAACATTATCCCTTAAATAAAGCTCACCCACCCCATTATTGTAATGTCAACTCTGAACCTCTCAGATAAGCCCTGCAGACAATTTATAATTACACAGAAGTGGCTCTTGTACGCTGCACCGAGGGGCCATCGGGAGAGGATTTAGGTCTCTCGCAGAGCCAGCGTTTGACAGGTCTTTTTGCTGTTATTTCATCTTGACAGCTCCTCGCCACCCAGCTCCTCCTGTGACTCCACACTCGTGCTTTGTTGTGTGATCTCAGGTGAAGAGAGCATGTAATGGGCAATAATTGTGGGCGATTGCTGTTTACTTGTTAACTTTGCTTGGCAGAGCAGCTGTGATGGATGCAGGGACTGGAATATTCCCTTTATCCCCTGTAGCACTGAGAGCGAACTGGTGCTTAATTCAAAGGCTGAAATCTATAAAAAAGAAGGCGAAACCCATCATTAAATTTCTCTTAGTGGCTATGTGCATAATTCATCCAAACACCATCAAATATAAATGGCCTCGTGTCAGGATGAGCAGCGCTGCACAGCAAATCCACCCTGCTCCAGGAGACAGAAACCGCGCCACGGTAACGAGAGCGGGCACAGAGCTGGTCCAGGGGCTCCTCGGCAGGACGTGACCATCAGAGCCAGGCGGACGCGAGCAGCCCCCGCTCCCTGTGACCCCCAGATCTGGGTTCCCACGACCCCAGCCCTGGGTGTCTGCGCCCCCAGCCCTGGGTCTCCAGAACCCC
>NW_010205785.1:0-986 GCF_000695765.1 Mesitornis unicolor
TCACGCCTCTAAGCTGGCTCCAACCACACCACAGATCCTGGCACAGTGTGGTGGCCCCTGCTCCAGCACTAAAAATCCTCCATTTTTTCCTCTAATTTTATTATTCTAGGGGTTTGGGGCATGGGGAAGAGGCAGCAATTGAGAGCAGCCGCCCCCCCACCCCAGCTCGGGCTAAGCCTTAGGTGATGATGCCCGCTGCAGCCGCTGCAGAAGCTGGCTCCAACCACACCACAGATCCTGGCACAGTGTGGTGGCCCCTGCTCCAGCACTAAAAATCCTCCATTTTTTCCTCTAATTTTATTATTCTAGGGGTTTGGGGCATGGGGAAGAGGCAGCAATTGAGAGCAGCCGCCCCCCCACCCCAGCTCGGGCTAAGCCTTAGGTGATGATGCCCGCTGCAGCCGCTGCAGCTCCAGGACATGGATAAGGAGGAGGAAGGAGATGCTGAGGAGGAGCAGCCACAAGAAAACCCAGTAGTGCTGGGGGAGGAAGAACCACGGCCGCCACAGCTCCGCCGGGGACTCCTTGGACCTGGGGGGACAAGGTGATCAGGGACACTTAGCGCCCATCTGGGGATGAGGAGGGCGTTTAACTCAACCCCTAACCTTTTGCAAACCCAAATGCAACAAGCCCAAGGAGGGCATGGCTGACCCGCAATGCACAGGGGAAACTGAGGCAGAGCAGGGACAGCCAAGCAACATCCCAGCCTTTCATCACCACACCCCCCCAGCCCGTTTCTCATGTGCTGGCCACCACACAGAGCCCAGTAGCCACGGGGGGTGATGCTGGGCACACATAGGGTGCTGCTTACGTCAGTCCAAGCTGCTCCGGCTCTTCACCCCCTGCACTTAAACCTTTGCTGTCCACCTTGGCCACCGGCTCCGTGGTCACAGCGCTGCCCTGGCCCTGTGGCTCTGGCTCGCTCCTGGGGAATTGGGGACAAGGCAGGATACTGTGCCATGCCCCATTGGCCCGTGGGCGGGGGG
>NW_010205785.1:1017-2601 GCF_000695765.1 Mesitornis unicolor
GTACCCGGTGTGGTTACCTCTGGGTGCTGGGCCGGCGCTGGGCACCCTCCGGCTCTGCAGATGGGGCTGCTCGGCTGTCCAGGGTGGCACCTGGCTGGGCACCGAAGGTGGGGACATCAGCGGGGACCCAGGCTCCTGTCTGTACCCCCCTGTGCGTGTCCTTACCAAGAGCTGCTTGGGGATGACGGCGATGCTGACCCTGCGGCGTGCAGACCCCTGCAATGGAGGGGCTGGGGGTGAGCGCCACACCGGCCACCCCACAGTGCTCCCCATCCCATCGCCTCCCCAGGGCAAGGGACACTGAGAAGGGACACTGCCACCTCCCACTGGCCCTGGCACTATGGTGGTAAGCTGGCAAGATGAGGGAAGGTCAAAGCCAAGGGGTTTGTGCCTGTCCTTGCTGCTTCAAGCCATGCTGGTGGCGCTGCCTGACACCCCCGAGCGCTCCCCTACCTCTTGAGCTGTAGGGGAACCAGTGCCAAATTCTGGTGCTAGAGAACGGCCAAGCCTGCAGCTCTCACGCTATGACCCTGCAATGCAGAGGGCCCTGCCTGAGATCTCCTGGACAAGCAGCACCCAGCCCTGGGTACCCTGTGTCCCCAAACCCAGGCACCCTGTGCCTCCACAGCCCTTCAACGCCATCCCTACATTTCGCCTTGTCCCCAGTATTTCTTGCAGCCCTGGCCTGCAGCAAGCAGCAGGAGAGGCATTGCACATGGATAAGCGTGGGGACCACAGAGCAAGGGACAGTGGCATTGCATGGAGAGGCAGTGGCTCCAGGGACACTGAACTGGGACCAGTTACCTGCTGGAAAGTTCGCACCAGGGGGTGAGACCTCAGCCGTGGCTCCGTGTCATCTGGGAGCAAAGAGAAGCAGCCTTTCATCACCCCAAAAAAAGTCACAGGGTGTCTCACGGGGGAAACCTTGCAAGCAATGGCATGTGTGGGGTTTGGTGTCAAGGGACAGAGCATCCTTTGTGTGTCCCCCTGCCCCACATTCCCAGCTGGGCCATGGGACGGTGGCTCCCCCAGCACCTGCTCCTGTTACGCCAACCCCTCACATTTGTCATCGGGTCCCAGCTGTCACCCTTCCCCTGAAAGGTTTTGGGATCAAATCCCTCAGGGTCACCCCATGCAAACCCCACGTAGGGGGCAGTGGCAGGGCCCACCTCACCCTGGGTCTCCGCCAGCTGCCGGTTGCGGGAGTTTTGCTGGATCAGGCGCTTCATCTCCTCCAGCTCCGCGTGCTCCCGCATGTGGTGCCGCTTCAGGTTCTCCACGTGCTGGACCATCACCTCCGCCGCTCGGCTCATCCGGGCCTCCTGCATCCCAGTAGGATATGGGGGGGGAGTCAAGGGCCCCCATCTCACAGTCCCTAAGAACCCAGGTCCCTTGCACCCCAGTGCGTGCAAACACGAGGTCAACCCAGCACCGTGAGGAGGGACAAACCCCAGCAAGCCCAGGGATGGGCCCCCTTGCCCAGGTAACAGCATCCTCCATCCCTCCCAGCCCCGGTGGGGACCCCCAGACCTGCTGCACGGCCCCCAACTTCTCCGCAGCGCTGGTTGCCCGCTCCCCAGCGGC
>NW_010205785.1:2633-4259 GCF_000695765.1 Mesitornis unicolor
TTGTTGCCGGCATCGGGGCAGGTGGGCCCCAGCCGCTGCAAAGGGAGAGGATAGAGATGCCAGAGCCAGGATTTTGAGGTATCCAGACCCCTCCCAGGCTGGTTGTCCCCAGCAGACGCCAGCCCCTGGTGCCCACCTACCTCCAGGGCTGCCCGGCACTGCCCCAGCTCCTCCTGGATGTTTTCCTCCGCCGCATCCCGCGCCCGTTTCTCCACCTGCACCCGTTGCTGCAGGGTGAAGACGTCGCAGCGAAAAGCCAGGGCGAGGTGGGCGAAGGCTGCCTGCGGGGCGAGAGGTGGGACACGGCGAAGGGGAGGTCACCAGGGCCACGCACTGATGTCCCCAAGGCACTGACATGCCACCGGTGCTAAGGGTAATTAGCCTAATTACCCATTAGGCTGCTGCGTGCTGGGGACAGTCTCCATGAGATACCAGCCTGACCCAGCCATGCGTCCCCAGCAGCCGAAAACGCTTGGAAATCCCAAACCCCCCTGGCAAAAGCACGCGTGGGGCAGGCGCCAGCCCTCGCTGCAGGTCCCGGCTGTCAGCAGAGCCTGACTCAGCCCTGGCACTGGCAGGAAAATGGTTTTTATTATCACGGCATCCACCACCCACCCCAGCCAAGGGCGCTCCGGGCGAGCTGCAGAGCACTTTGTGGGATTGCCGTGGAGATGCAGCTGCCTCCCAGTGCCAACGGCATCGCCGGGAATGGGATTTGTAAGGCGGCTGCCAGGGGACTGCGGTGCCTGGAGGGTGGCCAGGAGCAGGGACAGCCCTGGGATGCCATTGAGGTGTCCATCCCTCCGTACCCCTCCCCAGCCCACCTGCAGCCCTCACCTCCACGTCCTGCTCCGTCAAAGCCACCCTGCAAAAACAAGAGATGATTTTAGGTGAAGGGATGCTGAAAATGCCCTTGGTCTGCTCCAGAAGTGGGGACCCAAGTGCCCCCTGCCTGGAGAGCGGCTCTTGTGCAGGGGAAAAGGAGGAAAGTCCAAACCCCAACAATGTGGTGCCAGGGACCCCCCTGTCCCATAGCCCCCGGAGGGATGCGGGTGCTCACTGGTCCTACCTGTGCAAGCCCAGTCTCTCCAGCACCGAGAGCTCACTGGGGAAACTCAGCAGTGGCTCCTCAGGGGTTTCTGCATCTGCAGGGGAACAGGGACACCATGGGAGAGACCCCGTGTGAAGGTTTTGGTGTGGCCTTTCCTCCTCCCCTTACCCTTCTGTCCCAGCTGGGAGCAGATGCTCATGGTGTGGGACCATCCCAGTCCCTCCCCCAGCATCAGTGGGGATTTGGGTCCCCCCTGGTCAGTGCCCCCATCCCCATGTCCCCCCCAAAAGGAGCAAACCCTGGCCACGCTGTCCCCACGCTTGTTCCCAGCCACTCCAAGCCTTCCCCTAAGGGGACCCAACTGGGACCTCACCCACCTTCCTCTGTCCTGTCACTGTCCCCACTCTGCAGTGACAGCTCCTGCCCCTCCGTGCCAGGCACCTGGGGGGCACAAGAGCACTTTTAGGGTAAATCCCTCCCTGGTGCTGGATGACATCCCAAAAAAAGGGGTCCAGCTGGGAAGGGTCCCCCCAGCCTGTCGCCATCCCCTCCCTCTCACCTCGCCGACCCGCTCC
>NW_010205785.1:4290-4747 GCF_000695765.1 Mesitornis unicolor
CTCGCTGCCGGCCGAAACGGCGTCCGGGTGGCCCTGGGGACCGCTCATCCTCCCTGGGGACAGACAGGGCAGTGAGGGCTGGGCAGCAGCGCCTCCTCCCCAGCGGTGACACTTCAAGGGAGACCCCCGCCCACCCCAAAACCACCGCTGGCATTTCCGCAGCCTGTGGGCTCCTGGTGGGCACAGGGTGCAGAGGTTCCCCCCCTAAAATACCCCCAGGGGGTTAAGGGACCTGCAGCCAGGGTGTGCCAGGGCAGGGGGAGGAGGGCGTTTGGGACAGGGACGGGGTTGGTGCGATGCTGCTCAGGTGCAAACCCCCCCGTTTCTCCCCATCCCCATCCCGGGCTGCCCTTACCCTCATCCGGAGGCGTGGAGATCCCGGCCAGCTCTGTCTGCTGCTCCCTGCCGAGAGAAACCCCGGTAAATCCCGAAGAAAGTCCGGCAGCAGAGGCAGACG
>NW_010205785.1:4813-5483 GCF_000695765.1 Mesitornis unicolor
TCCCCGTCCCCGCTGTCCCTGGCATGGGCACAGCAGCCCCCGCCGCAGAGCAGCCACCGAGGAGCCCGAGCAAGCCGTTTCCAGCCAGCAATGAGTCACCGGCCCACAGCCCTGCTTCTCCTCACCACATTACTTTCTTTTGATTTTTTTCCTTTTAGCCCTGGCTGCCAAACGGACCTCGCTGCGAGCCAACCTCTTCACCTTGCATCACTGCCAGCAAGCCTCGGCACACACTTCTGCCTTCCCAAAACCGCACCAGGGTGACTTCAGCACCCCAAAATACTGCCCTGTGTGCAAGGATATTCGGCGGCTCCAGAGCATCCCTGCTCACTGGGGATGCTGGAGCACAGCAGGGATAGTGAGAACATGTGCATGGAGATACAGGGGCTGCTGAGCCTTTGAGCTGGAGCTCAGCACCCAACTGGGAAAGGGATTGAACCCCCAAACTTTGCTCCTGGCTCTGGAAAGGGCTTTTTGGGGGTTGTTCCTCAGGAGAAGGGGCCGAAGTGATGCTCGGTGCCTCTGCACAGGGTGATGCTCCAGCCAGCATCCCCCTTGACCAGTACTGCCATCCCTGTCCCACCCTTGTGAGCACCCCAAAAGCCACGGAGTGAGCCCTACATGCACCTACCTCCGCGACGAGGGGCTGGCTCTGCGGCTCCCCCGCCCT
>NW_010205785.1:5539-15289 GCF_000695765.1 Mesitornis unicolor
CTCCCCCAACGAGGTCCCCACCAGTGGCTTCATTCACAAAGCACAGAGGCTCCAGGACCGCACACCTAGAACAAGAGGCACACATTAGCTGCATGCAGATGGGCGAACGCCTCTAAACGTTATATTTTTAAAGCATTTTTCTCACCCAGCAGCAGCTCCCAGCTCCTCTGCTGAGTGTGGAGGCATCTGTGGGAAAAGAGGTGGGGAGGCCCCGCTGGGATGCGGGAGGATGCTGCTGGGATGTGGGAGAGCACAGAGCGAGGGGACCAAGGAATTTATTACCAGCCCTGTCTGAGGGTGGATATTCCTGCTCGCCGCCCCCAGTCGCTCTCACAGGACAATCCTCACCTGGGGGTAATTGCCGTGGGCAGGGGATAAGTTTGCACCCACCTATGGGTGCAAGCATCTGGTGCAGAGCAGGAGTGACTCATTGCACCCCAGGCATCCCCCTGCCAGCCCAGCTCCCAGATAGACAAATATAAGAGATTCCCGAGTCCACAGGAGAGCAGACATCTCATTTAAGCAGTTTTGCAATGCTTAAAAACCAGAGAAAGCTGTCAGAAAGCCCAGGGAGTCTCACTCAGCACAGGGTAAAGTCACCGAGCAGAAGGGACTCTCCTGCAGGATGTGTCTCCGTGGGAGCTGTGCCCACTGACATGCAGATATGGGGCAGAAGGTGATTTATTTCTGGGCAGGACACAAAATGCAGCAGCAATTTAAGGGGAAAGAGGGCAGGGACTGATTGAAGTCCCCCATGCAGGGCCATCACCCATCTCCCCAAACCTGCTCAGCCCCGATGGAGGTGCAAAAGCAAGCACCACAACCTCTGCTGAGGGGCTCCGGAGCCCCCACGGATCAGGCAAATTCATCACACCAGTGAGCACCAGTTCTTGCCCCATGACAGCCACACCAGACCCTGCAGAACTCCTGCAGCCCAGACACTTGCTCCTTCGCTTCGGTTTAGGGATGGAAACACGGATGCATGCAGCGTGGCATTAATAACCCCCCGGGAAGCCAGACCCAGTGCTTTTCCTTTCCTTTACCAAATGCTCCCCGGGTCATTACCTGCCTGAACTTGTCTCAAGCAGCTGAAGGTGATGCTGGGGCCACCCAGCTCGGTGCTGTCGGGTGCCCGGAGCCAGGGGACGCAGCGTGGGCAGCAGACGGTGGATCTGGGGGTGCCGGCACCCCACACGGTGCAAGCTGCTGTCAGCAGAGGCTCCCCAGAGGGGAGAGTGGCAGCAGAAGGAGCTGCCAGGGAAGAGCTGGATGCGAGAAGGCCTTTAAAGGAGATGCATGAGAGCAGCTGGGAGCTCCCGGCACACGCAGGGGTGGGCTGAGCACTTCGCAGGTGGTCGGGGATCTCTGCTTTTTGGAGAGGAGAACTGATACCCAGAGCTGGGAGAGACCATGGTGGCTCCCTGTGCCCAGTGGCTGCAGGGCTGAGGCTCAGCATCACCCTGGCAGAAGGCTCGGGGCAGGGTGGTAGCACTGGGGACCCCCTCTGTGCCTTCATGGGGGGCACAGCACTGGGCTAAACCCGGGTGGGTGCTGAGAAGCCCCTGTCGTGTTGTATTTGATGATGCAGGGAAGCTGCTCTGCCCAGGACCCTCATCCAGTGTGGAGAACACAGCACCCCTAGCCCCACTTTCCCCACAGCCATCACCTCCACTGCCCCTTCCCCTGCCCGACCCCTTGGCTCAAATCCATCCCATCCTCTAAAGCTGCTTTCTTCCCCTAATGAGCTTATGGGGAATCAGAGGCGATGTTCAGTGCTGCAGAGGACCAGGATGGTGTCCCCCACAACCTGCTTGGGGACTCTGATGAACCACGAGAAACAAGGCAGGTCCTTGGGGTCTGCAAATCTCCCAGCCCCAGAGCAGGGCTGGCCTGGCCCATCTGAGAGCACAGGATGTGGCCCCAGGGCCAAGGTGGGGTCTAGGGGGGCTGAGGGTCTCCAGTTGCAGCTTTGAAGCTGTGGGATGAGGGTTTGGGAATGGCCACCAGTGATGGACCCCTCCAGGTCAGGAGCTCAAAGGTCCTGGAAGCTTCAGGGATGGGGTTTTCTCTCTTGGGGCAAACGCCTCCTGCTTGGGCCTGCCCCAAAAGCAAAGCTGCTGAGAAATTGTGAGTCATCTTGGGGCAAGAACAGCCCCAAATTCTCGTGCTGTCTTCCCTGGCAACACAAGGTGTGGTATGAATGATTTACACCAATTAATGACAATTAACACATCCTCAATTCACACCACCAGCTCCAGGAAGACGCAGAACTTGCTGAAAGGCAGAATGGCCTTGTCACCCTCTTAATATTTCCTTGAAGATACCTCCCCAGGGATTTCCTCTCTTCTTTTATTTATATATTTTATGATATAGAAAATGGTCGCTTTTATTTCTAATTCTTTATATATTTATATATTTAATCTGTATTATTTATATATTTAATGTGTATCAGTGTAAAATATGTGATAAAGATCATAAATAGAAATACAAAGTATACAATAAAATATATAAAATAAATATGTGTTAATATATAATAGAAAAACAAAATAAATAAGATATAAATAAAATATAAATTAAATTAAATATAATTTAAATATGTAAAATAAAAATATAAAATGAAGAATTTATAAATATAAGTATAAATAGAAATAGAAATAAACAAATATAAGTATATAACTGAGTGCTTTTTCTAGCAAAGCACACAGAAGGTGCAAAACCCAGGGGATGGAGGACGGACACATCAACACAGCCCGGTCCTGCTGGTCCCAGCCCCACAGAGCCCCTGTTTTGTCCCCATAGGGGCAGCACATCAGGCTCCGGAGCCCCTGCTCTGGTGTCCCGACAGGGCCATGGCCACAGCTCCACTGGGGACACAGCCCTAAGGCCACCGTGGTGTTGGTTCCCCACACCAGGACAGGGCTTTTCTCCTCAAAACTCCTCTGTTCCCTCCCACACACACGTGCTGAGGGGTTCAGCAAAACGCACTGCCCCTCTTTGCAAACTGAACCGTTCAAAGGGCCTCTAAAAGCACCCAGGGGTTTTGATGCATCCTTATTTTTAACCTCGGAGTACAACCTGGGTTTCATAGGACCTCAAATAAGCAGAACCAGCCCCGCTCCCCATGCACAGACCTGTTCGGGGGGGTGACCAAGATGCTGGGACATCTCTGGCCTTGCCCCTCGTGTTCCCTTCCAGCGAGGTCCCTCCAGTGCCCTACGGCGATGGCATCGTCCCAGGGCTCCTCCTGAGGCTGAACTCACAGCTCAGACCGCGGTCATCTGGATTATCTGCTGCTGGGAGGAAAAGCTGCTCACGCCAACACCGGCTGACACGGCAAATGTGATTTATTAGGTCTGTGCAGGGGGCCCAAGCATAAAGCAACACTCTAGCCCCCTAAAATTCATCTTCGTGTGGCCATGGTCTGCCCAGCTGACAGGGATAGGAAAACACGGGTTTCTTATTATGATTGAAAGGTTGTTGGCAAAAAACCCCACACAGATAAGGAGGGGTTTTGCTACTTTTGGTTCAGGTTTGAACTCCAGGTTGGCAAAACAGGACTGTGAGCAGTTCAGCCTCACATCTGGGTGTCCCAGCCACCAGATTGCAACGCAAAACTGCGTCAGCAACACATGTGTGTGACTACCGGGTTGTCACTGGGACTCAGGGTGACAGCATCTGCTCCCAGAATTGCTGCAGGAGGGGACTGGCCATGCCAGCAGCTCCCTTTTGGAAATGGGCATGGATATAGATAATTTCCAGGAAAACAGCTGAGTTTCAGCCCTTTCCAACAAGGTGTTACATGGCCCAGGGCAGCCTGGCTCTGATCTTTGGCATTTAACACCTGTGGGTGCAGCGTTCGCACACCTCTGCCCATCCAAAAGAGCTTCTCTGCTGTCCCATCACAGCACCAGGGTGCTACTTGTGGAGTGGAGGGAGCCTCTGGTGATGAAACTGCTTCAGAAATCACCCTGGGAGGATGGGGAAGCAGCAGAGTGGACAAATAACCCGTGCAATTGCATAATATTAATTTCCTTAAAAAAAAACCCACAAAGCTATTAGGCCAAGAAAGGGAATTCCCCTCCCTCAGTACCACGAAGGAGGTAAACCTCTACAAACAGAGGAGGAAGCAGATGAGGAACTACTGCCAAACATCGCATGGGAATTGGCTGAAAATTATACACTGCCTTTTACGTACAGCCTAGGAAACCTCCAAAACAAAGCTGTGGACCTTTCACTTCACTGCTCCTAAATCAGGACAAGGACAAACCCAACCCAAACTCCCTCCCCTCCTAGATAAGGTTGTGCTGATGCTTCATGCACATCCACCTCTTTGCAGTGCTCAGGCTGCATTGCCAAGCTCTTGAGAGGGTCAAGAGGAGGCAAAAGAGAAGTTTTCCATGCGGGTGCTACCAACCACCACATAAATAAGCAATTTTCCCCCAGCACGTCCAGCGTCTCCAGGGTTTGCTTCCTAACATGGCTGTTATCTCACACATACACCCCACAGTACATGATAAGCTGCAGCCAAGAGCAAAACCAGGGCTAAGAAGTCTCTTTCTAGACACCAGCATAATATTTCCTAAGAGAACAGGAATCCCCTTGTGGTTTTCAAAGCCTACTGTTTTGACTACTGCTCCTTGCAAAAACCACGTAGGCTGGCGCAAAATGCAGCTCCCAGTATCTCCAGTTACGAAACCCAACATCCACTGGGGAGGAGATGCACACCATGGCCAGATTTCAAACCATTTCTTGCTGCCCGGTCCATAGAGACACCAGGGCTTCCCCACGATGCTCTGGATGTACACACTTCTTTAAAGACACCGGGAAGCTGATGACCAGGTGAATTTTAGAGAGGGGTTTGTCCTCGGTCACCTTCATGTGACCAACAGCCACTGAGGACAATGACACCGAGGTCACTTGGTAGAAGCTCTGAACTGTAAAGACCACAGCTTGCTACCTAATAAAGCCAGAGCAGCAGGCTCGGACCTTGACAATCTAGGCACAATTTCTATTTATGTCACATTTTGGGCAGCACTACAATAGCTTCAATATACTCAGCCATTAACTCGCTGGTATGCAAACAATTTGGCTCCCTGGAGGTTTCTTTCCTCCAGCTAATGTAGACTTTGAAGCCTCATCAGTCCCCTGTCACCGAAAATAGCTGGAGATATTCTTACTATAATGAAATCCATGCTCTCCGCGTTAAGAGCATCACTTATTGCTCCAGGGTTTCATTCCTCTGGCTGGCTCTAATGAGCAAACTGGAAGCAGTAACATGTCACACCTCTGTGCTTTCATCCCTCTTCTTCCTTTGCTGATGTAAATGTTTATGAATTTTTAAATAGCACCCGATATGTGCGATGCTTCAAAACCTCCATTAAAGCTCTAGTGCTGCTTCCCCTCAGAGCCCATCCACCCTCTCCCATCCTTATCTTTCCAGTTCCCCAGCAAGGAAGTGCCCAGATGAGGTTTCCAGGATAAAAATTTGGGAACAGTCATGCTATTGCAACACTTTATTAGTGTATTACTAAAACCTTGCAATGGGAAGTGTCATCATTGCCACACTGAACACCATAAACGTGACACACACAGCAGAGTCCCTTCCTCACCTTAGCAAATCAGATTTTTTAAAAAAAAATAGGCAGATTTAAAGCAGAAATTCAAGTCTACCAGTTCTTCACCTAAACCCCACTTTCTTATATGCTCAGATTTGCAAATCCCAGCAGACCAGATAAACAGCCTAGCAGATCATCGCGGCCCTGTTGGTCCAGTTTTAACCAGGAAATAGATGTAGATTGATTAAAACAAGTAAGGACGCTTGCAACACAGGCTGATGGGACACGTGGATGCTCAATCAAGCTCTTCCCAGATTTACAAAGTTATGGGAGATGCTGGTGCAGGGCAGGAGACACCGCAACATCCAGCATACACATCAAGCTAAAGGGGATGTGAAAACAGAAGGGATTCTGCTTCTCCTGCAGCTTCTCATGGCCTGGTTGGGTAATGTGGGACCTGCTCGATGAAAACCCCTTTTTTTTTTTTAAAAGGAAACATGCAGGGAAAATGGGCAACATTTCCTCTGAGGGAAAACAGCAGCCAGCCTTGGGTCAAGCATGGCCACAGCATCTTTCAGGAGCGGAAAAGTGTGGCAACATTACTCCATTGATAATGCAAAAATAAAAGTTTTCTTTCTTTACCAATTTAAAAAAGCCACCATTTGGGCACAAAACATCTCCAGAAAAGCCACCTTAAAGCAATGATACCACTCCAGGTGAAGCACAGCCCGGCCACCCCTCACATCCATGAGGCCCAGTGCTGATGTGGGGCACCCCAAGGCTTTGTGGTGCCCACATCACAGTACGGACACTGGGAGAGGAGAGACACTGCTCTGAGACATCCCACAGCTCGGGTCCTCCACAGCTCCTCTTGTGCCACCATCTTGGAAGAGGTGGGGAGGGAGCCGCCATCTTGAGCGCGGCAGGGCGGGAAGGCAGGGGGTGCCATCTTGAGTATGGCAAGGCACCCATGGTGAAGCAGCCCAGAGACAGACCAGACAGAGAGATGACTGCAAATATATTCATTATTTAACCAAGGAAACCTTCATCTTGGGTTGTGTGGGGCCAGAATGGCATCGCCCATTGACAGCACACCCCAAACCGGGTTGGGTGAGGCTGCAAGGCCCCAGGCAGAGGCACGGGCGCTCCATGTACCCACAGCCCACGCTCGCTGGGTCTCCATCGTGTTGGCAGTGAACTCCAGTGAGGACTGGACTGCAGCTACCACCCATAGTGAGCATCCTCTACCCATGGAAGTCATCACCCTGTGGTTCCCTTTGGTGCTCACCTGGAAGGAGAAGGAAGAAAGAGGAGAGAAATCAAGGAAAGGGAAAACCACCACCAGCCACACTCTGCCATGGCTTTCCTACCATTTCGGATAGACTGGGAGCACAAATGCTGCTGTCCCCTATGAGAGGGACTCCATCCCATTCTGGAACATCTGTCTCACCTGGCTTCTTCCAGCACAGCCTGCAGCGATTTCTTCAGAGCCGCGTTGCTGCGATCCAGAGCGGCTGCCAAACGGCTGCGGTGCGCTGGGGTGACCTGGGACGGAGAGAAACAAGGAGCTGAGAGACCTGCACTGCCACGAGCCCACCCGAAACCCCTGGGCCAGGTCCAGCCCCAGCAGCTGATCTGCAAGGACCCACACCAGGTCTCACTCACCTGGCTTTGGTACATGGTGAGCATGGCCATCACCAGCTTGGCGTAATCCAGCGACGTGGCCAAGGCTGGAGCCTGCCTGCACAGCGTCAGGACCAGCAGATCGAAGAGCTCGGAGGGCAGCACCTCCTGGAAGAGAACCATGAGCGGAGAGGGGAGCTGCTCCCTGCTCCAGCGCTGGCAAGGAAAGCTGGAGGGACAAGGGGGGTGTCCCCTCACCTGCCGCCCCAGCACGGCCTGCAGCACCGGCAGGAGCTTCTCTGACAAAGGCAGCTCCAGGACTTGGCTGCAAGGGATGGGAAGAGGAGATGTGATGCTCGCAGGGCCTCGCTGCTGCTCCTGATGGAGCCATCGAGGCAGGCGTGGGGGCTGAAGCAGAGCTGTCGCCCCTGCAATCCCTCACCTCAGCACCAGCCGCACATAGTCTGGCTCCAGGCACTCTTCCACAAGTTCACACAGCAGCTTGGTCTGCTCAGCGCCTACACGGGCAAAGCAGAAGAGGAAGAGCCTCCAGAGGCTGCCAAATCCATGAGGATGTGCCTGACCCTTGCTGGCACCCCTTCAACACAGGGGTGCACCCCAGTTGGGACACCCAAAAACCACATAGTGCCCCCTTCTACTCTCCAGGATAACCCAGCTTCCTTCACCCATCTGCAGCAAGGGTTTAATTAAGCCCAAAAGGTTTAATTACCAGTCCCTAGTGAAAGGGGATGCACACAGGACCTTCTTGTGCCAGCAGAGCCACCTTGGCGCAGTTTTGGCCCCAGCATTAGGAGCTGTCAGGAATCCACAGTTTCAGAGGGATAGAAGCTGTGTCCCTTGGGGGAAGCGATGCTGGAAGCCAGCCTGGCCTCCTCTCCCTCTCAGTCATCCCTAAACCTATCTCCCATCCTAACTCCCAAGCCTTCACCCACCCAGATTAAACCAGCACCATCACATTTTTGGTGGTAAATACCCCCCAGCAGACAGCACTCTGCAGCTGGGGCTTCCTTTCCTGCTGGATGCACCCCACGGCCCCTCTCCAACTGCTCCCAAAAGCCGCCGTGCATCCTACAACCCCACCACACCTTCCCCCGGCTCCCGCAGCACCGCAGCCACCAGGACACGACAGAAAGGCTGGGAATACTTGGAGCAAAAGGAAGCCAGGGCAGCCATGAGGTGGCGGGAGGGCGGCTGGGCGAGGGACAGCACCTATGGACGGAAGAGGCAGGAGATGGGGATGGCAGTGATGGAAATGGGGGTGCAGGAAACCTCTGGCCACGCACTTACTCGCTGGAGGAAGAGCTGCTCTGCCAGCACGGCCGCGTTGGTGTAGCTGAGGTTGGGGCTGAGAGCCAGGAGCCAGCTGCAGAAACGCACCAGGAGATGCTCAGGACACGTGGAGAGCTGGAGGAAGGAGCACAGCCCCTCGAGCTGGGGACAGCAGAGGGCACAGGGACGTTAGGGACAGCAGCAGGCCCTCTGCGACACCGGTGGGTGCAGCAAAGACACTGGGACTCACCTGGGCAGCAGAGCAGTTGTTCAGGATCTGCAGCTCAGGGGGGAGACTCAGCTCCAAATGCTGCAAGGAAACACGGTCCCAAATAAAGCAACCCACAAAACACAGCTCCGGGGCTTTTCGCTTCCCTATCATCCCCCTTTCGGCCAGCACGGACCCCAAAAGCTGCCCATCACACAGCAGATCCCTCCCTCCCTCCCAATGACCCCATCGTGAGCCCCTCAGCACCACCAGCTCCAGGAGGGACCCAGAAGCAGCCACTTACGCTGGGCTCCCTCTGCAGCAGCATTTTCAGCCGTGGTCCATGCACCTGGGGAAGAGGTGGTGAAGGAAGAGAAGTCAGAGCACGAAGGCTCGTGCTCTGGAAAGGGAAAAAATGGCAAACCCCACCCCATACCTGGAGGAAGGACTGGACCTCTGCTGCCAGCTCTGCCTGTGACATCTTCCTGGGCTCCCTGGCTGCATCCTGGGAGCTTTCTGAAGCAGCTCTGGCCACGCTCTGAGCAGATCCATCCCCATCCTTGGAGCTCTCTGGAGCAGCTCTGGCCACGCTCTGAGCAGATCCATCCCCTAAAGCATCCCCAGGCACCTCCTCTTCCACCTCTGCTGCATCCCCCCCATCCTGGGTTCCCAGGGGGTCAAACGCCCCCTCCTCCAGCAGTGGCCTCTTCCGTTCTCTCCCCTCATCCAACTCCAGGCTCTCCTCTGACGCTTTCTTGCGCTTCACACCTTGAGGCGCAGGCTCAGCCGCACTCCCAGTGGCACCAGTCTGCTTGCTGAAGCACCAGTTCAGTTTCCTCTGCCGCTCTGCTTTGTTCTGGGTGATTTTCCGGCACAGACACCGAAGCTGCTCCTGGCACGCAAGAGATAACGGAGCGGGAGGCGGCGAGGACTCCTCTTCCCTGCGTTGCTGCCGGAGGAGATCCCGCAGCGCCCGCACCCAGGGATCCACGAGGGAATCCTGCCCCACAGCCTGGAGCAGCCGGCTGAGACATCCCGCTGGCACCATGGCTTGAACCGCCAGGAGCAGGGAGA
>NW_010205785.1:15330-15651 GCF_000695765.1 Mesitornis unicolor
GGAAAAGGGGGGAAAAAAAAAAAAGAGGAGATGCAGCAGAGCAAAACCCAAATCCTCATTGCCAACCCGCCCCACGGAGCAGGGTCTGATGGGACGAGGAAGCACAAGGAGGCAGCAAACACAAGCCCAAAGCTTGGGGGGTCCTCACTACGATCCTGATCACACATGGACCATTGCATTGGGGGAAAAAAAGAGGATGCATGGTGCCAGATTGGGCACCCAATCTCCCACCCAGCACCAGGTTTTGGAAGCGTGGGTGCACTCACACAGCCAGGGCCCCCTGCGGCTCCTCCAGTGTGGGCTCCTGGGCGCACAGGGCCA
>NW_010205786.1:0-13941 GCF_000695765.1 Mesitornis unicolor
CGGAAGCAGCACCAGCAGCACCCGCCGCCGGCCGTCCCCGCCAACGGGCAGCAGGCCAACAGCCAGAGTGAGTCCCGGGCCCGCCGCGGGGGGCCGCCCGGCCCCGCTCCGGGTAGGCGTTGAGCGACCGCCTGCGCGTCCCGGGGCGACAGGCCCTGGCGGGAACGAGCGAAGTGTGCTCCTTCCGTGTAGAACAATACAAATCCAGGTCCTGGAGCAGACGGTGACCTGCGCTGGTCAGGTTTTCCCATTGGTGGTGGTTTGAACTGCAGCTGGGTTGGTTTTTGTTGGGTTGGGTTTTTTATTTCCTTCTGTTTAGCCTGCTCGGAGATGCGTGCGTCTCCTGGAGATGTGACTGGAATTTGCTTGCAAGTTGCTTGCGTTCCTGATACAGGGAGTGATGTCGAGGTTCCTTTTTTAACCTGAGCTTCTCAAGAATAACTCACTTAGAGTTTGGAAGTCTCTGAACCTTAAACAGTGACTCTGTAATCCTTCCAAATGAGAGGTGGCCTCATTTCTTTTTTTCCTCGACCATAACAGATGGCTTCTCAAGTGTTTATCCTTAAGTACTAGCAAAACGAATTTGCTGTCTGTAAAGTCACAGTAGGAACGTTGTACACCAATCTGCAGTCACCCATTGAGTCTAAATTTTTACATGGGGCTGACAAATTTCCACCCTTACTTAAAAATACTTGAGCATTCAAGTGCCAGGTGACATCGATGGTGGCTGTTACTTTAGTGTGTGTCCAGGTTTGTTAATAATCAGTGTGGGAGGATACAGAGGGGGTGCCTGTGAGCTGAGGCAATATGCATTAATAGCTTTTGGAGCCTTAACTGATTTCACCTCATAGTTTAGAAGTGTGGCAGCAAGGCATTGCCATTATAATTTTTAAGGGAGGAGGTGCTTTAATTACATCAGTTTGGGGTTTTTTTTAAGTTTGAAAACTTTGGCTGTTCAGAACTAAAGCGTATAGAAGTCAGGTAAACTTTGATTCCTCTATGCGTTGGGTTTTTTTCCTGTCAGAGTTGCAGATTTAACCAAACACAGAGCTGCTGGGCTCATAAAAATATCTATGTACTTTTATTAGGTGGCCCTGTTAAACAGGCTCCTTATCAGTTCATAGAAGATAAGAGACAAGGGTGGCAGACCAGTCCCATTTCCAGTCAGGTTGGAAACAATACAGCACAACTGTGTTGTTCTGTTCCCAGAAGGGGCTGCTTGTGGTCACTGTATCGCAGTCCTTTGAGTGGCTCTGCTTCAGGCAGAGCAGCTGTAGTGGTGTAACTCTGCTGTCAGTCCCTCCTGGTGGATCCACAGGCCTCACAGCTGGTCCCCAAGTTCTGACAGTGGTGTGAAGGAGTTCACAAGACAAAACACTGAAGCACCCTGACTGTGTGAAGTAGATAACTTACTCCTGTTCCACAGATACACTGTCAGGCTTCCTTTTTTTTATAGTGTTAGCCACAGAGGTGTGCTTATTCTAAACAGTTGTCCTTGCACGCATTGTGTTTGCGTGAATGGCCTTTCCTGGTTAGTGCCACGCTTTGTGGTCTGAATCAAGCCACTCGTATTTGTCACAGATACGCTGTCAGGCTTCCCCTTTTTTTATAGTGTTAGCCACAGAGGTGTGCTTATTCTAAACAGTTGTCCTTGCACGCATTGTGTTTGCGTGAATGGCCTTTCCTGGTTAGTGCCACGCTTTGTGGTCTGAATCAAGCCACTCGTATTTGTAGTTTCTTCCATGACGTTGTGTTTGCGTGAATAGCCTTTCCTGGTTAGTGCCACACTTTGTGGTCTGAATCACAGAATCACAGAACGTTAGGGATTGGAAGGGACCTCCAAAGCTCATCCAGTCCAATCCCCCTGCCGGAGCAGGAACACCCTAGGTGGCCCTGTTAAACAGGCTCCTTATCAGTTCATAGAAGATAAGAGACAAGGGTGGCAGACCAGTCCCATTTCCAGTCAGGTTGGAAACAATACAGCACAACTGTGTTGTTCTGTTCCCAGAAGGGGCTGCTTGTGGTCACTGTATCGCAGTCCTTTGAGTGGCTCTGCTTCAGGCAGAGCAGCTGTAGTGGTGTAACTCTGCTGTCAGTCCCTCCTGGTGGATCCACAGGCCTCACAGCTGGTCCCCAAGTTCTGATAGTGGTGTGAAGGAGTTCACGAGACAAAACACTGAAGCACCCTGACTGTGTGAAGTAGATAACTTACTCCTGTTCCACAGATACACTGTCAGGCTTCCTTTTTTTTATAGTGTTAGCCACAGAGGTGTGCTTATTCTAAACAGTTGTCCTTGCACGCATTGTGTTTGCGTGAATGGCCTTTCCTGGTTAGTGCCACGCTTTGTGGTCTGAATCAAGCCACTCGTATTTGTAGTTTCTTCCATGTGTGACTGTGAGGTGTGTCCTCTGCAAAGCAAAGGAGTTGCCTTCTGTGGGTTACTGTCTTGTGTGGGGAAGTTTCCATATGTAGTTAAGAAAACGGGACGCGGGAAGGTAAAGTGATGATAAAGCCACCCCTGTGTCTGGGATATAGCAGAGCTTGCAGGGTCATGCTGGATTCTTGCTGAATTAAGAGTCAGAGATCGTATGTGCATGTGGGGATTTGAGAATGTTCCTATAGTCTGTCCTGTTTTATCAGCGCTATGTACAGCATTACTTACTGAATATAGGGTTTTGTCATGAACCTTGTAATTTACTGGGGTTTCGCCTATATGGCTGGGTTTGGGGGCGGGTTTGGTTTGGGGGTTTTTTCTGTATTTTCACCATTCCAGCCTTCTCTTCAGCTTGAAACCCAAGACTAGAACCCAAATTCCATCTTGCAGAATGACAACCATCTCAAATGTTACCTGGCTGTGCAAAATTTCCCTCTTGTTTGCATATTTTTCTAGATATCTGGAGTTGGGTGGTTTTTTCCCAGTAGAAATCTGGTTGCTGGCCGTACTGGCTTTTCTCTCACTATTCAGGCTGTAATAGCAAAATCCTGTATTGTGGCTACAGTTGATTTGGTTGCAGGCCAGTCATCCTGATATCCAAAAGGTGAGGTAAATCTCTCCTGTTATTCCAGGCTGCAGTGTTCTTCTTTTCCCCAGTACTAGACTGTCTTTTACTGGTGTTAATGAGCACTGGGGTCCGAGCATGTTTTCTTGAAAAACTATGGACCCATTCTGAAATAAAATCCCCTTGTTGCTGTAGAGATGGCTGGAGAGGTTTGAAGTGGCTGGGGTGGTGTTAACCTCTCTTGTCCTATGTCTCTGTGTTCACTGTGATGAAACCTAATAGAATTTATCCTCCCAACTGTAGAGCAGCTGTGTACCTTATTCCCCTCAGATGAAGGCCTGACTATTGACCTGAAGAATTTCCGGAAACCTGGTGAAAAGACCTTCACCCAAAGAAGCCGCCTGTTTGTGGGCAATCTGCCCCCAGATATTACAGAAGAAGAGATGAGAAAGTTATTTGAGAAGTATGGCAAGGCAGGGGAGGTCTTCATACACAAGGACAAAGGCTTTGGCTTTATCAGGCTGGTGAGTGGCTTGCCACCTTCGGGGTGTTTTTGTGGCAGTGACTCACACCGGAGGAGTATCGCTAATTGGAAGTAGTCGATGTTCAGATATCTTGCTAATTAAGCCTGCTGTTGATTTTAGTAACCTGCAATATGGCTTCTATAAGTGATTTGTCTAGAGCTTATTATGAGAAGGAATTTTAATTCAGGCAGCCTGTGGCAAGATTTATGAGATAGCTGATAAATGTGTTCTGAAGTCAGGTAGTAGAAAACAGAAAGAAAACACAAACGTGATGCTGTTACAGACAAGGTGGACGTCCTTTTTTTGGAAGGGTGTGAACATGGGATTTCTATGAATGTAGGTTGTCATGCAGTGTCACTGGAGTCACGAATGCCCTTGAGGAAGGGGGTCTCTGGATGCTCATGGTGAAGTGTGACTAAGAGGGAGGTAGCTACCAACGTAATGGCTCTCAGACTTCATTGGCTCATGTGCTGCCTTTCTGAAAGCCCCAAGGCAAGTGGATGGAGCATCAGGTTCCCACACCAAAGTTTGGGTCGCTTTGCTGTAGTGTGGCTGCTTGGTAGTGACTTAAATGAGTGGAAAGCTGTGAAACCAGCACAGGATGTCTTTCATGGATTGTCATACGATCAGCATTTCCTTGTACAGTTATCAGACTTGGCCGAGAGTTGAATCTTGATTTTTTTTCCTTTTTTAATTGTTTATTTTTAAAAAATTGCATGCTCTGTAGCCTTAATATGATCATGTTGGAGAGAGATATAATGATCATTTAATTGCTAGGTTCACGGTGGCTGTTGGATTAAGTTCATGTCTGATACTTTCCCTCCACCCCCAAACTCTGTACATGCCTGTTCAGCTAGAGTAGTTGATAACAGAGAATAGCTACCATTTGTTAGGACACTTTTTACCACACTATGGGAGGATTTGTTCCTCTCTGTGAAGTACTTGTTCAAGGGAAATAGGCTGGTGACTGTGACAGGTTCTGTGCTGCACTGAGAGTTTTAATGACTGTGTTTTATCTTCAGGAAACTCGCACTCTGGCTGAGATTGCAAAGGTGGAACTAGACAACATGCCTCTACGTGGGAAGCAGCTAAGAGTGCGTTTTGCATGCCACAGCGCATCACTGACAGTCAGGAACCTGCCTCAGTTTGTGTCCAATGAGCTCCTGGAGGAAGCCTTCTCAGTGTTTGGCCAAGTGGAAAGAGCTGTGGTTATTGTGGATGACAGAGGACGATCCTCTGGGAAAGGCATTGTGGAGTTCTCAGGGAAGCCTGCTGCTAGGAAAGCCCTGGATAGATGTAGTGATGGCTCTTTCCTGCTAACTACGTAAGTGTGGAGGGCAAAAAGTGTTATGCTGGCATGCGTGCAGGTTGATGGGTGACATTGCACTGGCTTGTGGGCAATGTTTCTTAACACCAGAGTGGGACAGATGAGCTCTGGGGCAGGACACGGCTGGTGATTCGCCCAGGGAGAACTTCACTTAGCTTTGTCCCAGCATGAGTGTGTCTGTGCTGAAACTTGGGTCTGAAAACTTTCTCCTGGGAAGCTGCTTGTGGGGTAAGCACATGAAACTTCCTGACAAGCTGTGTCCTGATAAAGCCTTCTGAGGGCACTTAAAGCAGCCTTCAAGAAACAAGAGGTATTTCTGAGACCATCCATATCAGTTGTTGGAGGCGAAGCTCAAGGGTGCAGTCTGGGACACTTCAGAGATGTCTTGGGATGAGACTCTGCTCAGCAGCTTGCGCTGCTGGGGTGGAATGGTGATCCACCACTGTGGGCATGGGATGTGTTGGAGAAGCTGGTCAGACAGATTGGATTGTTGGAGTTTTCACAATAATAAACTTTGCCTTGTGATTGAGTCTCATAAGGCAACAGAGCATGTTCTTGCATAATTATGTGAACTTGCTCAAGTAAACGACTAATTCTAGATGTGTTCCACAGAGCATGGCTTGTTGGTGTAACTATCAAGAGGCAGCCATTTCTGATCCCTTAGAAATAAAAGTTACTATATATCTGGTGTGCATGCACCTAGAGTTTGTGAACAGAATACCTGAAACTGGGGCTGTATTGGTGATTTCTAAAGTAATTTTTTAAGCTTTGTGCTTCTCCCCTCTTTCTTGGAGCCATACACAAGCACGTTCAGTTTCAAAAAGCAAGCATTTTGGTTTTTTAGAGTCTGTTTTTTCTCCTGAAGACTCTTTGTAGATAACCAGCATAGCGTGTGGTGCTCTGCAGGAGGATTGCAACTAGGGAGCTTTTGCCGCTTCCAAAGTTTAGAACTTGAAAGGACCAGGAAAACAAATTTTTAAAAGCAATCATGCAAAACGAATTAGTAGCAGTGTGTGGCTGAGAGCACCTGAGGGGAACATCGGATCTTTTTGTAGCTCTCAGTGTATCAGATTTTGATACCTAGGACAGCAAACCAGTATGTTGCTTATTTCTATTTATCTTGGTTTTGATGAAGTTTGTTCTGGTTTGTCCTAGTAACAGCTAGATAAACTGGTTGGAATTGGCTCACACTGGGAAATACAACTGTTAATAATGGAATGTTGAAGTGAAAAGCTGCATTGTGGATCTTCAGCTGAGGAGAGAGGTTTTTAGCCTCTCGTATCCTGCCTTCTTGCTGAAATCTGGGCACCGCTTGCTGCTTGGCATAGCACGATCACTTCTCCTCCATTTCCCCAGCTCTGGAAACAGGGTTGAAGAGCTAACGAGAAGCTGCAGTGCTGCTTTGTGTGCAGTGATGATGCAGCATTGTCAGTGCTGCGGTGGGGAGCAAATTCACAGATTGGGGATGCTTTTGCTAAATACTTTCCTGTGCGTGCATAAACCAGGTGGCCAGAAGCAAACGTGTTCGGTGTCTGTGTTGTGAAGTGCACCAGTGGATTTCTTGGGGGTACAAATTCAGACAAGGCCCAAAGGGCCCTTACCAAGCACTGCTGCCTGACATTAATGACACGTGGTGGTCTCACCAGGAGAGTGTGACTAAACAGCACAGCCAGCAAGGAGCAGTGTGGTTACTCTGTGCTTTAGGCAGCTAGAAAAATGCACACAGGGATTTGTGCAGCCCCATGGTTGACCATGTAGCAAAGGAGGAAAGGGAGATAAACCAGACTGTAGGGGCTGCAAGACTTCGTGCTGAGCAGATCCTACCAGAGAATGTCAGATTCCAGTTAAGCTGTGAATTTGAACCAATAACTGCAAGTATTCTTTCAGTACAATTTTGGTTTGGATTCAACAAGAATTACAATTAATAGTTCAGCTGCTGTTCTAGAAAGAAAGAAAAAAGTGTTCAAAGTGATTTCTGGTTTCACTCTGGTTGAGATCCTCAACTGATCTGAATTTCTTTGAGCACTGCTAAAAGCAGTTATTTTGTAAATTCAGACCTAGTACACATGCTTTCCTACACTGCAGGCTCATTCATGCATTTTCTTGAAAGCACCTCATCTTTCCTTTACAGATTCCCTCGGCCTGTCACTGTGGAGCCCATGGATCAGTACGATGATGAAGAGGGACTGCCAGAGAAACTAGTCATTAAAAACCAGCAATATCACAAGTACGTGCCTGCCGTGTGACAGGAGATGAGACTACCTGTGGACTAAGATGTTGACTCAGTAAAAGTCTGTTCCAGTTGTTGGAATAAAAAATTATGTCAGTTTGAGATGATGTGAGGTCTTGCTCAGATGAGAAGCTGAAGCAGAGACTTAAGTTACTTCCTCTAAGTATTACAGAAAGTCTGTAGAATAAACAGATTGGAACCCACAGTGAAAAGTTAAGCAATGATGTGATAGCATTAGGACATTGTACAACTCTCCAGGTATAAGGCCATGGTCTTTAAAGGCTTCCCGGTGTCAGTGGGTTATCATAGGATCTGAGCAGTGGGAATTAGTAAACTATGGAAGCTCATGAATTTTTCAAGTTAGGAAGATGAGAGCTTCAGGACCTGGGAAGCTGTATTAAGAACAGTCGTGTGCTCCAGGTGCAGGGGCTGCAGAGATCAGTGAAGTCAACACATTCGTTTGGACAGCGTTCGTTTCTGGAGTGGATCTGTCCATAAGATTGCAGAAGGAATCACAGAATCACAGAACGTTAGGGATTGGAAGGGACCTCAAAAGCTCATCCAGTCCAATCCCCCACTGTTTCTGTGGGGGAATCCAATCCCTGACTGTTTCATTTCTAAATGTCTTTACCCAGAATCTTTTAGTGTCTCACAAATGCAGTGTCACTGCTTGTTATGGAGGAGGACAGGACTTAGTTTCCATGTATAATTAATCCTGCGGAAGGAATCTGCCTAAAATTTCTTCTTTCAGTGAGATGGTTCAAACTGGTATCGGTATCTCAGGCATAGCTACTTGTGAGAAAGTAGAAGACAAAATGGTTCCTTATTTCTAGCCCTAAGGAATGCATTTCTAAGTGTGAAAAGGATCTGCCATTGCATTTAACACACAAATGTATTTCTTTTGGTTCTTCCTTGCTCCGTTGAAGCATTTACTAGGTCTTCCTTTTTTGTCAGGGAGCGTGAGCAGCCACCTCGATTTGCACAGCCTGGCAGCTTTGAGTATGAATACGCCATGCGCTGGAAGGCTCTAATAGAAATGGAGAAGCAGCAGCAGGAACAGGTAGACCGCAACATCAAGGAAGCACGAGAGAAGCTGGAGATGGAAATGGAAGCGGCTCGCCACGAGCACCAAGTGATGCTCATGCGGCAAGGTACGGATCAGAGATAAATACAGTGTCAGCATTGGCCCTGCACCGTCCAGGTGCAGGTTCATCACCTGCTGAGGGTGAGCTGTGCTGTAGCTGTTTGACTTGTAAACCAAGCATGGCAGCAGCAAATGAGTGGAGAGATGTTGCTGTGTTGCTGTAGGCTCTCTCACCTTTATTCTCATGTGTGTTACAATTCTAGTTCAGGAATCGATAAAGAGGCGTCATGGGAGATGAGTTTGGGATTTTTCCTGTCATCTTTTACAGATTTAATGAGACGCCAGGAAGAGCTGAGGAGAATGGAGGAATTGCATAACCAAGAAGTACAAAAACGTAAACAGTTGGAACTCAGGTAAGGGGGCAGGTTATGAAATGCCGTTAATCCGTCATACCGTGGAATGAAACGCTTCTTCAGGGTACCCAACTGTTCAGTGTGACAATTTAATTACTACCTAAAGCATGGCTGTTATTTTCAGCCTTTTTGTTCACAGGCAAAGTGTACATTTGGTTTAAGATGGAAGAGTTAGGAGTTTCTTCCACTGATCAGTACTTGTTATTTTACAGTTCTGTGGCTCAGTTTAGCTCCTTGACTGAGGCAAACAGAAATACCAGAATCTGTACAGTGATTCAGTGCTGTAGATTGGGAAACGCCATTCTAGTCTTCTAGTTTGAGGGGTAACTTAGTCTTAGAGATTTCTCTCTCCATTCCAGCTCTGCCTTGTCTCAGGGTCATTTTGCGAAGCTCCAGGAAGATCTCCAGACTACTTCTGTAACAGAAGGGGCTTGAGAACTGTCTGGCTTGTATGCATTATATTGCAGGTAGTCAGCATGTATTTGGGAGCTGCTGTGTACATAGATTCATTTAGGTTGGAAAAGACCTTTAAGATTAAATCTAGCTGTAAATCTACACTGCCAAGTCCTAAACCATGTCCATAATTGCCACATCTACACTTCTAAATACCTAAAGGGATGGTGACTCCACCACTTCCCTGGGCAGCCCCTTCCAGTGCCTGATAACCCTTGCAGTGAAGAAATTTTTCCCAATATCCAATCTAACCCTCCCCTGGTGCAACTCGAGGCCATTTCCTCTTGTGTTATCACTTTTTACCTGAGAAAAGAGACCGACCCCTGTTGCTTCCCCCTCCTTTCAGAGAGTTATAGAGGGTGATAAGGTTTCCCCTCAGCCTCCTTTTCTCCAGACTATACAACCCCAGTTCCTTCAGCTGCTCCTCACAAGACACACACATGGGTGTGCTCATGTTGGGTTTTGTAATTAACTCCTTAGAACTGGAAATGTTTTGATCTACATCCATGTTTGTGTTTTCTTCGTGAGGTACCTAATATTTTACAGCCTCAGCAAAACAATGTTCTTAAAGTCCTAGATGTCTAAACAAGACCCATTAGGCAGCACCGCAACACTGTGATGCAGTTGTTTGGTGTTGGTTGTGCTGAGTATCCTTAGACCTTTTTTGCAGGCAAGAGGAAGAACGCAGGCGCCGTGAGGAGGAAATGAGAAGGCAGCAAGAAGAGATGATGAGACGCCAGCAGGAAGGCTTCAAAGGGAACTTTGCTGATGCGGTATGAGTGCTTCTACCTTCCCACTACATCTGGACGCTGATGTAGATTTTTGCCCTTCCACAGCACGGGGCTTTCTGTGAATGCTCGACTTGTTGGTTGAGGGACTTCACAGCTTTAGTGCATTCTGCCCTAAGTTATTTGCTCCCTCCAATCTTAATACAATTTAGTCTGGAGAATATAAATACCCTAGTTACTGTCCCACTGCTGATCCTGTACGACCCTTACTAGCTGTATTACTGTTCAGAAGAATATATGCTGACCAGTTTTATTCTAACAGTACCTAAGATGTACTGTCCTGAAGTGCTGCTGCTATCCTGAACTGACCTGTTAGGGTCTTATGCCTGGCACTGTCTTTACTTCTGTAAAGAGCTGTCTTACAATCCATTTCCAGTCCCAGCAGCTTTCTATTGCAGAGGCAGCTGTGGCACTGTCGAGGTGGTTTCATGGCATTAGCGCAACTGGGTGGCAAGTGTTTGTGTCCTAGCAAAAAAACTGGCCCCTAAGCAAAATAGCTAAATAGTGTCAAAGCAAAAGGGCCAAAACAGTGTGACCGACCTAAATGTGTGAAGGTGTGTGGCAGAACTCCTGATTTCTCTAAATAATGATGCCCTCATATGATAAATTAAGGCACTGAGACTACAAATGAAGTGAAAGCTGTTCTCACTGCGGAAAAAGTAGTGCCCTCGCTGAAGTGAGGAGGTGCTTCTAGACTGTGAGGGAGATCTGTGGTGTCCCCCCTGTGCTCTGTTAACCAAAGAGAACTTGAACTCACTCACTGGTGGTTTAATGCAAGTGACCCAGTGCTGCATCTCTTTGTAAGCTTGCATTCTTTTCAACAGGAAGAGCTTAGCTATGCTGAGGAAGTAGCAAAACTAATTCTATTTAATGTGGTACTGCTGCTCAGCAAATCTGTCCATCCAAACGTCGGACACCTCTTTATGCTGCTGTTTGGTAAAATCTATGCACGCAGCTTTACTGCTGGATGTTTCACCACGATTGTGAAAATCAGTCTTTCGGAATAAGATGTTTTAAATAAGATCTGTTTGCTCAGCAGTTACAGGTGAAGGTAGCTCAGATCTTTTGAAATTTACTCTGGGAATGACTCTTCTATTCCGTTTTCCATAGTAAAACCCCAGAGCTCATTGAATTTGTCTAATTACATATTTTAAAAGCCTGAATTTTTATCATTTGAAATGAGTGTCTCTTTTTCCAGAGGGAGCCGCCAGACATGCGAATGGGAAACCCCAGAACTCATTGAATTTGTCTATTTTAAAAGCCTGAATTTTTATCATTTGAAATGAGTGTCTCTTTTTCCAGAGGGAGCCGCCAGACATGCGAATGGGACAGATGGGTATGGGAGGTAAGAGTATTTTGCGACCATCCTTGTTCCTATTCGTCTTCCTTTCCTCCTTTACAAAATCTGTACATTTTTGAATAGTCTTATTTTACTGGCTTCTTACTTAGAAACTCAAGTCATAGTTCTCCAGTCTAGTGACAGGAAATGTAACAGAGTTTGGGTATGAGCAGTACTGAACCCTTGTGACGGACTCCCTTCAGTAAGCAGAAGGCTTGGTTGAAGTTGCTGTCAGACTCGTAGCGTGCTTCCAAAATGTGTACTGATACAGAAACTGGTACAACGTGTAGTGCTGGAGCTTGTGGTTGGGAAACAATCTCGATTACTCTCATTTCTGTATTTTGACTGCATGATTAGTGTTAGCTAACTAGAGTTAGGCCACACGTGCAAGAGCAAGTGGAAAGGCGATGGGGGCTTAGGGGTTAGTGAAGGTGGTGAGTGTCAGAGCCTGCTGTGGTTTCAAATAATACTGGAATGCAAGAGCAGTTGGAATGCAGAGTCAGTCTTGACCTGATAGTGCAAAGCTAGTTAATAGACTAGGACTCTGACCCTGAACATAACTGCAGGGAGCTTACCCGGTGTTCTGTGGCTCTGGAGCGATGAGTCGACCCCAGTCACTGTGTCTGCCAGGACTATTCTTCAGTTTTCTTTTCCAGGTACCATTGGCATGAACAATAGAGGAGCTATGGGTGGTACCAACGTCCCAGCTGCTGCACCTCCTGCGACTGGTCCTGGAGCTATGATACCTGATGGAGCCATGGGAATGGTAATGTATCTCCATTTGCCCACTGCTTTTACATGCACGTTATGTTGTTTCCGTTGTTAAACACTGTGCTGCTCAAGTTGAAGCTTGCCTACCTGGACCTGTTGTTTAACTCCTCTGAAATCTTTAGAAGTTAATCTTACCGTGATACCAGTTGGTCATTTTCAGGGGATTGAGTGAAATCTGGTAACAACTTGCTTGACTTCCAAGATAGCTGCTACCTAAACATTTCTTAGATCTTAGCCATAATATATGGCAATTTTTCACATTTTTGTTGAATGAGAGTGTTTTGAGAATAGATTCTTGCAGGCATTAAGCCGAGCTCTCAATGTTTTGTCCATCACCAGTTTTTAAAACAATTATCTCCTGTGCTAAAAGGCTGAAATAAGCATGGTAATAGTGAGTATGCTAAAATGAGTTCAGCTAATTTGCACAGGAGGTAAAGAGCAGAGAATCAGAGGAGGTGACGTTTATTTGCCTTTTCTAAATGTTTATATTTCATTGAGTTTTAAACTTTGCTGCAGAGCTTTACAGTACGCCATGGCTTCTGTGGCATCTGTCATTCCTCTGTCATCCAGAGGGTCGATCCTCTCTCGGTGCCAGCACTTCCAGTCAGTGTCAGAGACAGCAGCAGCCGTAGTCAAGTTTGTCCTGAAAGTTCATCTTCCTTTAGCAGTTTATATCAGTTGGTCTAATAAACAATTTTCCTGCAAACTTTCCTATTTAGACTTCTTGATCTATTCTGACTGCCACGTCACAGACTTTTTTTGTCACAAAGAACAGTTTTATTTGGCTATAAGCTTTTGTACCTCAGGGGTAGGGACAGTGGAGTGTCTGAGGCTAAGGGAATGTGTACTACGCAGGGTAATTAAGAGTGAAGATGAGAGGAATGGAAAGGGGAGGTGAGTTCAGATCATTATGATTCAATAATACCATTTAGACTGGGAAGCAGTAAGTTGTTTCTCTAATGGCCAGAAGTGTGTATAGTCTTTTTGGAAACTATCCTGGCTTTAGGAGTCACTGAGCCTGTGGATTCCAGCTTTTTATCCATGTAGGAAGCAGTCACTTTGCATGTTTGCTCCCGCTGCTTGGAGAGCTTGCAGTGACCTTCCCTGTGATGTCTTACAGGAAAAGTTCATAATTACTCCAAATTTTTCATCTGTAGGGAAGGGAAAAGGGGAGGAGGAGGAGTGCTGTGTTACTGCGAGTGCCTCCTCTGTACTGCCAGTGAAGTGGGCATTGAGAGGCCCTGGGACCTCCCCATTGGCAATTTTAGTGGTTTGGGTCTGTGTTGTGTAGAAACGGGCAATACCATGGAGTCGTATACAGTACTGACACCAACTGTGGTGTGTGTTACGCTGCATGTGTACGTATCTCGGATGTAAACCTGTGAACAGAGACGAAATGGGACCCAGGAGCCTGGTGTAAAGCAGCCATGCTTAGCCCCTCTCTGGGGAGTAGAAAGAGGCCAGTGGTTGCCTCCAGTACCTTCCCCAAAGGATGTGCCATGTCTGTGCTGAGGATGTTCAAGCAGTGGAGCAGGTTGCCCAGAGTGGCTGTGCAGTCTATGTTGAGGATGTTCAAGCAGCGGAGCAGGTTGCCCAGAGTGGCTGTGCAGTCTTCATCCGTGGGTGTTTACAAGGCCTGACTGGATAAAGCTGTAACTGAGCTGGTCTGACCTCATAGCCAGCTCCACTTGGAGCTGGAGGGAATCACAGAATCCCAGAACGTCAGGGATTGGAAGAGACCTCCAAAGCTCATCCAGTCCAATCCCCCTGCCGGAGCAGGAACACCCAGATGAGGTTACACAGGAAGGCGTCCAGGCGGGTTTTGAATGTCTGCAGAGAAGGAGACTCCACAACCTCTCTGGGCAGCCTGGGCCAGGGCTCTGTCACCCTCACTGAGAAGAAGTTTCTTCTCCAATTGAAGTGGAACCTCCTGTGTTCCAGTTTGTGTCCGTTACCCCTTGTCCTATCATTGTTTGTCACCGAGAAGAGCCTGGCTCCATCCTCGTGACACT
>NW_010205786.1:14001-14392 GCF_000695765.1 Mesitornis unicolor
CCTTTCCACATAAGGGAGATGCTCCACTCCCTCGATCATCTCTGTGGCTCTGCCCTGGACTCTCTCCAGCAGTTCCCTGTCCTTCTTGAACTGAGGGGGAAGAGGCTGTACAGTAACACTAACCCATCTGGGAGAGGGGCGAGCCAAAGAAATGGAAATGACAGGGTATGACCAGGGTGTGGGACTGCACTGCAGACTTATTTTGGAATTGCAGTATTGCGTACACCTGGCTTGTTGTAGTGCTGTAGTGTCCAGTGTGCTGCTCCTTACTTGCACTCGGTTTGGGTGAAGGAAGGTGGTGGAGATGTGAAGTTCCCCTCTCCCAGCCTGCATTACTCACAGCAGGGCCCTCATCTGTGAGATGTATTCCAGCGCCTTACGCAGGGAAAGA
>NW_010205787.1:0-1644 GCF_000695765.1 Mesitornis unicolor
GGTCCCTTAAAAATTTAGGGGTGTGGGTGGGGTTTTGGGGGTCTCTGAGGGGGTTTTGGTGTGCCCTGGGGGGGGAGTTTGGTGTCCCCTGGTGGGCTTAGGGTCCCCTAAGAGGGGGTTTGGGGTCCTCAAGTGGGGTTTAGGGGGTCTCTGGGGTGCCCTGGGGGGATTTGGGTCCCTTAAAAGAGCGGAGTTCCCTGAGAGGACATTTGGGGTCCACTGGGGAGGGTCTGTGATCACTGGGGGTATTTTGGGGTCCCCTTTGTGGGCTTAAGGTCCCCTGAATGGGCTTAGGGTCCCCTAAAAGGACGTTTGGGGTTTCCTAGGTGGTTTTGGGGTGCCCTAGGGGGCTTTGAGTTCTCCTGAGAGGGCATTTGGGGTCCCCTGGCAGGTTTTGGGGTCCATTGGGGAGGGCCCGGGATCTCTGGGGGTATTTTGGGGTCCACTGGGTGGGCATTTGATATCCCCTGGGTGCACTTAGGGTCCATTAAGAGGGCATTTGGGGTCCACTGAGTGGGTTTTGGGGTCCATTGGAGAGGCTCTGTGATCCCCGGGGGTATTTTGGGGTCCACTGAGGGAATTTTCGGGTGCCCTTGGTGGGCTTAAGATCCCATAAGAGGGCATCTGGGGTCCACTGGGTGGGTTTTAGGGTGCCCTAGGGGGTTTGGCATCCCCTAAGTGGGCATTTGGGGACCTCTGAGTGCTTTTTGGGTCCCCTGGATGGGCTTAGTGTCCCCTAAGATGGCATTTAGGGTCCACTGGGTGGGTTTTGGGGTCCTCTCAACGGGTTTTGGGGTCCATTGGGGAGGGTTTGGGATCACTGGGGGTATTTTGGGGTCCCCTGGGTGGGGTTAGTGTCTCCTAAGAGAGCATTTAGGGTCCACTGAGTGGGTTTTGGGGTCACTGGAAGTATTCTGGGGTCCACTGGGGGAATTTTGGGGTGCCCTGGGTGGGCTTAGGGTCCCCTGAGTGGGCTCAGGGTCCCCTAAGAGGGCATTTGGGGTTCCCCTGGCAAGTTTTAGGGTACCCTATGGGAGTCTGAGGTCTCCTAAGAGGGCATTTGGGGTTTACTGGGTGGGGTTTGGGGTCCACTGGGGAGGCTCTGTGCTCCCTGGGGGTATTTTGGGGTTCCCTGGGGGAATTTTGGGGTACATGGGGGTATATTTTTGGGGGTGCCCCCACCTCCTGCTGCAGACGCTTGGCCCGGCGGCCGTAGCTGTTGAACTTGGAGGGCTGCACCGACTGGCGCAGGGGGATGCTGTGGGGTTTGTACTCCCGGTCCTTCTCCTCGCTCTCGAACGGCCGCGCCGTGCACTGCTAAAAAACACCCAAAATTGGGGCTGTGCACCCCTTAATTAAGCCCTAGCGGTTAATTAGCAATTAAGGCTTCCTTACCACCAAGTTAGCCCCCGACTGGTACATCTCGTAGGGGTAAATGATGCGCTCGTAGTGGGCGCGCAGGAGGGAGCCGATGTTCTTCCCCGAGGGATACGCCAGGCGTTGGGCGACGCGAGCCCAGCGCCGGTCCTTGCAGATGGCTTCGTAGCCCCCTTCCTCCATCACCACCTGCGGGGGGGGTAAAGTACCCCAAAATTCACTAATTTCCCCCAAAAATCCCAAATTTACCCCCCACAATCCACAAAC
>NW_010205787.1:1686-2781 GCF_000695765.1 Mesitornis unicolor
AAACAGTCACAAATTCCCCCCCAATTTTCATTATTTCCCCCAAAATTTCACAATTTTCCCCCAAAACTCCAATTTCCTCCAAAATTTCATAACTTTCCCCCAGACTCCACACATTTGCCCCCAAAAATCCCACACATTTGCCCCCAAATATCCCACACATTTCCCCCAAAAATCCCACAAATTTCCCCCAAAAATCCCACAAATTTCCCCCAAAATCCACAAATTTCCCCCAAAATCCACAAATTTCCCCCCAAAAAATCACAATTTCCCCCAAAAAGTCACAATTTCCCCCCAAATTTTCATGATTTCCCCCCAAACTTCCACAATTCCCCCCCAATTTTCATTATTTCCCCCAAAATTCCACAATTTTCCCCCAAAATTCCATACATGGTCCAAAAATTTCATAATTTCCCCCCAAAATTCCAATTTCCTCCAAAATTTCATAACTTTCCCCCAAACTCCACACATTTGCCCCCCAAAATCCCACACATTTTCCCCAAAATCCCACAAAATTCTCCCCAAAAATCCATAATTTTCCCCAAATTTTCATATTTCCCCCAAAATTCCAGACGTGTTGACAAAATTTCATACGTTTCCCCCAAAACTCCACCACTGTTCCCCCAAAATTCCACATTTTCCCAGAACTTCCAAAATTTCCCCATATTTCAATTATTTCCTCCAAGATTTCCATACATTTCCCCCAACATTTCTGTAAGGTTCCCCTAAATTTTGTAAGTTCGCCCAAAATTTTGTGAATTTTCCCCCAAATTTCATAAATTCACTCCAGATTTTGTAAATTTTCCCCAAAATTTCAAATTCCCTCACGTTTTAATACACTTCCCCAAATAATCTAATACTTTTCTCCCTAAAGCCTCCCAAATTTTCCCAAAATTATTGAATAAATCACCCAAAAATTCTTTAATAAGCTACTCCAAAATTATCTAATAAACTACAAAACACCTGAATAAGTAATTTCCCCCAAACTTGAATAAATTCTTTTCCCCAAACTTTAAAAATTTCCCCCAAACTTCATAAATTACCCCCAAAAATTCATAGGTTTCCCGCAAAATTGAATAAATCTCCCCAAAGTCACCC
>NW_010205788.1:0-1221 GCF_000695765.1 Mesitornis unicolor
TCTTAAAGTCAAACACCTTTCCCCTACCCCTTCCTTCTTCCCAGGTTGAGCTTTGTTCCTGGTTTCTTTTCCTCGCCCTTTTTGTCCAGTGGCACAGGGCGGATGGAAATGAGGGTTGCAGTCGGTTCATCCCATGTGGTCTCTGCCATTCCTTCCTCTTCAAGGGTAGGGGAGGACTCTCTTCCCACTCTACCTCTGCTTCCACATGGTGCCTTTCTCACAGGAGAAAAGTCCTCCACAAAAGTCCAAGTGTGGGTCTAACCATAGCTGCAGTTCCTTCATGCACAAACTGCTTCAGCCCAAGTCCACAAAAGTCCAATGTTGGTCTGCCCATGGCTGCAGTTCTCTCTCACAAGAACTGCTCCAGCACGCACTGCCCAGAGCCATGCCCTCTTCAGGGAGAGACACCTTCTCATGTAGATCAGACCCAACAGTAAGCTGCACAGGCTACAGGCGGGTCAATCTGCACTCCCACCACGGGTTGCAGGGGAAACCTCAGCTCTGCGCACATCCTCCTCCTCACTCTCCTTCCTTCCTTCACCAACCGTGGTGTTCTTTAAAGTTGTTCTCCTCACGTCCTAACCATTTCTCCGCTGCAAGTCCCTTCTGGTGGTTCTGGAATGTTCCCAGATCTCTCTTTTTTTCCTGGCTAGAGCTGCAGCAGGGCTAGAGCTTAAGTTGAGGCCTGCCTGGGACAGCCTGGCCAGGTAGGGCCAGGGCCAAGGCCATACTGCCCGAACCCAGGGCCACGTTTGTAGGGGCTGGTGCAAGCAAGAGAGACAGCATATGCTGCACCCTCTTTACATGCATGAGTTTGCAGGGGCAGTGATTGGTTTGGCCCTGGTCAGAGGTGGGTCTGACATTTTAGAGCCTTGTTTTAGTAGAATGCTGTCATCTTAATCACTAAACAAAAACTCACTGAAATTAAATTTCTCACCTTTTTCAGATGTCATTAAGCAATGGTTGAATCCCTTTGTTTCTAGATACTTGGGACTAAACATTTATTTACAGTAGAATTCTTTACATTGCTTTGGAAATGTGGCAAATTTCTGCAAATTGTATTTTGCAAATACTCTGGCTTTTCTGAAGATTAATGAAAAGCAAAAATCTATAACAATCACTGCCAGAGCATTCTGAATGAATGCATCAGGAAAAAGTAGACAGTAGATGAACTGATGTACTTATTTTTAAAAGGTCTAGATTCAAATATGTGTGGAAACT
>NW_010205788.1:1252-1802 GCF_000695765.1 Mesitornis unicolor
AGCAGGATGGTGGAAATAAATGTATTAGCATGTTGGTCTCAAAAGTCTGGATGAGAAGGTCTGCCTTGATAAAGTGTGAGTGTGTTCTGGGATGCTGGAAATAATTAAAAATTGTCTTTGATTGATGGCTGGAGAAGCGGTGTGAGCATAATGAGAATACTGACTTTTTTATTTTATGGTTTTTGCCTTCTATACAAAACAATTAAAATTATTTCTAATGTTCTACAGATAATTAGAGCAAGCAATTGGACCATTTCTGGAAATTTGTGCCAGTGTAAAAAAAAAGCAACACCTATGCAAATATTAAAAAAAACAAAAACTTATCCAGAGAACATTAAATTATAGATTGCAAAAGCAATTAAAAATGCAAAAATTGCCAATGAAGATAACAGGTGGCTAGATATGTATCCACAGGGTACCTGCCTCTAAAGAAATCCTCTAACACTAAATGCCATTAATTCTTCACATATTTCTCATCCACTTTGATATTTTAAATGTGAAGGAAAAATATAATTAACCACTCTGTGTATATATATAAATATAAATATAT
>NW_010205789.1:0-2704 GCF_000695765.1 Mesitornis unicolor
TTCTCGCCCCACAACCACCCCAAGCTGCAGCAGCTCTGGCTGAAGGCTCACTACGTGGAAGCCGAGAAGCTGCGAGGCAGACCCTTGGGAGCCGTTGGCAAATACCGCGTCCGCCGAAAATTCCCTTTGCCCCGCACCATCTGGGACGGCGAGGAAACCAGTTACTGCTTCAAGGAGAAATCCCGGGGCGTGCTGCGGGAATGGTATGCCCACAACCCTTACCCGTCCCCCCGGGAGAAGCGGGAACTGGCCGAAGCCACCGGCCTCACCACTACCCAGGTCAGCAACTGGTTCAAGAACCGGAGGCAGCGGGACCGAGCGGCGGAGGCGAAAGAAAGGTAATTGTCACCCCCAAATCCTCCCCGTACCTTCTTTTCTCCCCGCTCCCCCTGTGCGGGAGCAGGGGGCGCGGATGTGATCCCTCCCAGTCCCATTTTTCCTGAACCGCCTTCCATTTCGCCCCCGCCCTCGCTCCGTGGAAACCCAAGTGGCTTTTCCACCCGAGATCGTCCCGATCCCACCTGCCCAGGGGGGACGACACAGCGAGCCCCTCACCGTCCACTCCAGGCCCCTCTGCCGCCTTTGTTTGCTGCCCGCCGCCCCGGCAGCGATGCGATGCCGGAGCCTCCGGGGAAGCGGTCGGGATGCCGGGGCCGGTATTCTCGGGGATCGGCCACTGTAGCTCAGAATCCCGGAGGAAGGGAGAGATGGAGGCCCGGAATGGAGAAGGGAGGATCCAGAGGGCGACCGGCATGGGGACGAGCTGGCCGGGCAGTCGTCACTCCGTACCGAGGTCATCCCGGGCCGGCTCGGGGTGGCCTCGGTACGGTCGACGGCTCTGCCCGGCGAAGCAGCCACGGAGGACATCGCGCCACTTTTTATCTTTTATCTCCTCTAAAAGCCTCCCTACCGAGCCTTCTAGAGAAAATCCTGCACCCTGCTCGTTCCCGGGCGGCGCTTTCATTTTTAAATAAAAAGAGAAAAAGCGCCCCCCTCTCCCACCTCCCCACATCAAAAAAAATATAACTCCCCCTCTTCTCCAACTTTTCCTCTTCACCACAATTACCGGGCTAAACGGGTAAAAAAAAAAAAAAGCAAGGTGAAAAGAAATGTGGACGATCCGTTATGAAAATATTAGGTGGTGGAGAAAACATTTGTTTGTTTGTTTGCGGGGGTTTTGTGGGGTTTTTGGGTTGTTGGTTGGTTGGTTGTTTTGTTGGTTTTTGTTTCGGGGAGAGGCATCTGCTTCCACGATGAAATAAAACGCAGAGGATTAACGGGGGGCATTAGCACAGCGCCCATTCCCGGCGCCTCCCACCCACCATCCCCGTTGTGGGGTTTGTTTTTTTTCTTTTTTTTTTTTTTTGTTCCTTTTTGCCTTTCCGCAGGGAGAACACGGAAAACAACAACGCGGCCACCAACAAACCCAACCAACTCTCGCCTCTGGATGGGAGCAAACCCCTCATGTCCAGCTCCGAGGAGGAATTTTCTCCTCCCCAAAGCCCGGATCAGAACTCAGTCCTGCTCTTGCAGGGGAACCTCAGCCACGCCAGGAGCTCCGGCTACTCCCTAGGCGGCTTGGCCACATCCCAGACCCCTCACAGCCTCCAAGGCCACCAGCTCCAGGACTCGCTGCTGGGACCCCTCACGTCCAGCCTGGTGGATCTGGGGTCCTAAAGGCCCGCGGTAGGAGGAGCGGGAGCGGAGGTTTCGCTCGGGGACAGAGGCTCTGGGGTTGTACATAAAGGACTGCACCCGGTTTTACAGCTCGCCCGCTGATTTCCTGACGGGACTTTCGGCTCTTTCACACAACCCCGCATCGGCTCCTGGTCCAGTTCCCTCCTGGCGTCTCCCACTATCACCATGATTTTTATTTTAACCTTTTTTTTCCACGTAGCCAAACGCAGAGACCGGCAGAAACTCTCAGCCCTTCGAGTTCAAGCGAGCTGGTCCCAGCGGGAATTACAAAAAAACAAAAACAGAAAGAAAAAAACCCAAAAACCAACACAAACCCCAATACCCAAGCCCAGCTGGATCCGAATAAAAACCCCAAACAAATCCCGCGGTGGGGCAGGGGCGGCCGGCGCATCCCTGCGGCCGGGACCCCGCAGGGGCGGCGAGGAGCTGGGCCGAAGGCAGCGTGAGTGACCCGCTGCGATGGGGAGGGAGGAGGGAACGTTACGTTTACATTTTTCATATTTAGCCTTACCACAAAGATTTCGATGTAGTTTAAATTTAAAAAAAAAGTGGGGGGGGGAAGGCGAAAGCTGCAATATTGAAGGTTTAACAAGTGCCTGTGTCGTATCGCGGCTGTGCGAGGCGGAGGGCGAGCTCCCCAGCTTCCTTCTTCTCGGTGGTGAAATGCATCGATGCGGCTAAAAATTAGGAGAATAATAATAATAATAATAATAATAATAAAAGCGGCGGGCTGTTTCCTCCGGATCGAGCATTTCCCCAGGCTGCCCCGCCGACTCCGCTGCCTCCTCCCGCCCGTCCCCGCTCGCTGCCTTCTTCCCCCGGACCGCAGAACCGCGGACACCGCTCTCTGCCTCCAGGATTTCTTACCGACATCTGCATGTGCTTTCAGGTTTATTTTCTATTGTACCTAAACAGCCTAAATTAAACACCGCTGATGGCCGAACACCCAGGCTGCGCTTTTCTTTGCAGGGGCTAACCCGTGCCCCTCTGCCTGCCCTTACCTCAC
>NW_010205790.1:0-22540 GCF_000695765.1 Mesitornis unicolor
CGCCCGCCGGCCGAGGGGCACCCGGGCGGGTCGCAGGTCTCTCTCCTCCTTCCCATCCAGTGACGCTGAGCAACGCTTCCCACTGCTGTTTAACTCCTGTGGCACTTGCCCCGCCAAACCTGTTTCCTCCATCGGCTGCTGTGCACAGCAAGGGACAAATGAGCAGAAGGACCAGTTCCTTAAAAACCTCAAAAAACCCAAATCGAAAAAACAAACCCAAACTGTTTACTAGTCAGGAAATTTAGTAATTATTTCCCCCCCTTGCTGTAGCGGCATTAACACTTCTTTTGATATAAGATCCTTGCCAGAGGCCCTCATTTTCAGGCTGCAAGGAGGAGACAAAGATTAAGGAGCTGCAGTAGAAAACATAGTCTAAGTTTCTTTCAGGACACTTTCAGGCATTTTGCAGCAGAACAAAAATTATCAAGTTAGAAAGCAACAGTCTACAGGTTACCACAAAGCAGACAACTTTGACGCTTTCATTGGATCCATTATTTATTGCTCTGGATTGAACTGTCTGCCCTCCAACACATTTCACTGTGTTTATTCATGCCATAAGCACTGCTAATAGAACATCTCAGGAAGAAATACTGTAACTCTGTGCCAAGTGAGGACATCTTCAACTGGAAGGATCAAAATGCTTAGCAAATATTAGCTTGGCTTCCTAATACCTGTGTAATGAAGTCTCCTATGCCTCATTTTATAGCAAAGGAAACAGAGGCAAAGCACAGTTAAGAAACTTGCTTAAGGGCATCAAATAAATAGAAGGTAAAACATATTCTTGGACACTGATTAACAAAAGAGCAAAAGTCTTCCTGCAGAGACAGTAACTAAAGGAGGAGAAAACTGCAAGGCAGACAAAGATACAAATCAGATTAAAAATAACAGACCAAAACAGCCTTGCTGATGCACATTAGGTTGTTTTCTATGAATCTGTAGAAAAACTTCTACGAAGTTGATAGGAAACCTCTATTTGTTTTCATTCTTGGCTGCTGATCATTGGCTGAAGATACCTTTTTTTTTTTAAACTAACAGGAGCTAAAACACTCTCCCTTCCTCCACCTTCCAGCATCCATTAAATCTTCTCAGGCCACCCAGTGATCTCCCTTGACAACCCACTCATCATCTACTGAAACATCCTCATAAACCACAAAGACGACATTCACACTTCAGCTAATCCATCTCCTCAAAGGCAAGCAGAGAGTAGAGAGAAGCCCTTTCAGTCTGGACTTCGTTGGGTTAAGGAAGGAAAAAAGCGGTGTTTCTATTCCAAGGCAACCTGCCAGCCTGTGATGCTGGTAAGCAATATGGATTAAAACACCAGTGATGCCCACCACCTCAAATTTTGGTGTTATTATATACAGGTATATTGTAACTCTAAAGTTGATTTTAACAACACTTTTTGCGTAGGAATCAAGCCCATTAGAAATAAGCTTTCCCCCTCGCAAAAACACAACCTGCTCCCACACAGAAGTCAGCAACACACCTGAATCCAAGTTCTTCAGAATCCCAGGACATCCTTGAACCATTTCTGCACTGGTTACTAAACACCAAAATGATACTTATCCACATAGTGGTCATATCACCACTACGTAACCTGCAGCCTTCATGCGGCCCACACGGTAGATTCGTCCACTTCACAGCTTCCTCCCAAGTGGTTCATGCTGCTGAACATAAGCCAGGAGTGTCACAGCTTGGACCAGTTGTCTCAATGGCAGCAGTAATCCTCTCCCAACCAATGTCTTCACCAAGGTCCATCAGGACTCTTCTGCCCCATATGTCACTGTGCATGCCTAGCAAATGCACGAGCTTCAAGGAAGAAATCGGTTTCGTCGTTCATGTCCAGTGCGTTCAGCCTTGAGTAGACAGTAACTCCAATGCTTCTCAAGAAATGTTCTTGATGTGATGGGGAGGAGCTTTCTGTGCATCAAAGCTATATTTAAACCAAGGTCCTTTGAGATGCTTTGTCCACATGGATTTCACATACACCCCAGGAATGTATGACTGGATTCTTTTAAAAGAGACACAGTCATTGAAGCTCAGCATTCACTCTGCACACCTTGCTTCCTGTTACAAGAAAAAAAGTGTAAGGTGTATTTAAGAGCTAGAATCTCAGAAGCAACTTTCTGATCAGAACAGATGGGAGGCAGGACACACAGCACATGTGGATAACAAGTCTTGAAGAAATACAGCTACTGCAAGGTAAATACCCACCCTTTCTTCCCTCTCTGAATAGCCACACAACTTCAATTTTTGGGGTTTGTAAGCACTTATGTCAGTATCAGAGTTGATAAGGGTTGCCTAAAAAGAATGGATGCCACACTGTCACTCACAGTTTGCATTTGGCCCACAACCCTAAACAGAAAATTGTGCTTTTCCCACTCTTGCTGCAGGAACATCTGCCAGACAGGCCACGAAGGAAAAAGTGTGGGCAGAGCAAGCCTTAGCCCACTCAGAATGATCTTTCTTGGCTTGAATATTTGAAAAGCTCTTACTGAGATCTTTGTTATTCATTCAGCAAACACCACAAAGAGAGTCTTGAAATACATTTGAACAACTCTTTCCAGTCACAATAAAACGTCAGCTTCACAACATGCAGCACGCAACATTTCACATTACTCAGAGATGGATGTAGCTGGGGAAAGGAAACATGAAGGTAAACAGGGTGAATGAAGTCAGAGACCACCTACACCAGAAACTCTGGGTAATGCCAGACAGTAGCCTTGTTTTGAAAAGTTTCAGCTAAATACAAGCTTAATAATAATGTTTCTGTAAATGCTGGGGCATCAGGAAAGAAGTTTTCATCAAACATAGCAGAGAACATACGTCCACTGCTTCCAACAGAAGTTTCATTAATCTTATCAAGCACATGACTATCATTTCATGTTGATGGATGACAATAAAGTCACACCAACAGAAATCAGACTGATTGGAGAGTTGTACATACAACAGCATGTGGGACAAGTGACACAGTCCATGCAGGATCTTGCCTGTGCTTTGTGAGACCTGAAATCCCCACCCAAACTGTGAGCATCTTGTTTCAGAATGGTTTAGGACAGCACTAGAGATATGTCATATATTGTTGCTTCCCACCTGTAAGGGTTAACCCATTAACCCTTCAAATTAGACTCATACTGTCCTTACATTGATTGTACTGAGGAAGCAGGTGGCTTACTTCACTCCACCATCACATACAGCCGTGTAACTTCTCATGTCAATCATATGCATGAGGCTATGATCATGCTATCATACCAGACTTTTACAAGCACGCTGTTACTACCAAACATTGAATAACTTTTAAGGATTTTGGTGCTGGAGCTTTTGTCCTGACATTTCGTCTTGCAGATACACCAAATATAGCATATCTGGAACCAAATGAGCCTTCTGGTGTGGCACATATCTGCTCTTCCTGTCCCACAGCCATGCTGGAGTGCTGAGAGCATGACAGCAAAACAGATATTAAGCTCAGTGCTTAGTTTCATGTCCACAGGCCGCATGAGACCACTCATGTAGTGGATAATCTCGTCTTCAGTCATGGTGTTCTGTGACAGTAATTCGCCATAGTAGCAAAATATCTTTTCAGATGTTAAACTGTTTATTGTAACTGGGCATATGTACTCATCCCTCAGTGCAGAAGGCTGGCATTTGTTTTTTTATAAAATAATTGTGAAACCAAAGCTGCTGCCTAAAAGCAAAATGATCAGTGAGTATGCCCTTTGCATAATAATACGTGACTGTTGCAGGTAGAATGATTTTTCATTAGCACAAACCAAAATAAATACTTTTCTGTCAAACCTTCCACAATATGACCATTAGCACAACTAACAAAACCGACAGAAAAAACAGTGGGAACCGGCACAGAATCTTTTGTGACAATAAACAGAATTTTCCATGACTTCAGCTATCATCTGGTCACCAAAGGGCTTTGTGGTAGAAAGTTTGGTTGGGAATTCCAAGTTTAACAAGTCTTCTTTCACAACCTAGTGAGCCAAAAAAAAAACCCCAACAAACCAAAACCAAAAACCAAACCAAAACACAAAAGCTTTATTTAGATGAATTAATGTCACGTAAGATCCCAGTTTTGCTGCAGCATTTTCCCTTAAACTGGCTCATGCAACTAGTAAAGGGACTTCTGAAATGATGAGAGGAGATACCTGGCTCCTTCCAAGACTTTTGACTACATAACAAAGGGACATTCTTCTTGCAGTTATTATTGTCAAGTTTACCCAGAAAGAAGGAACAGATCAAATCATTAGATAGTCAAACATAGCAGAAAGAGTTTTTGTTTTTTTGGCAAAAACAGATAACATCTTTCCTGAACAAAAACCTTTTCCACTAGACTCCCTATGCTAGCATGCTAGATTATTTCTCTCTGTGAAGCAATCAGTCATAAACAGGTAGGCAGCATCCAGGAACTCAAATACAGACATATCAGCACAGGTGAAAGATCCATCTGTTGTTCTGAACATAAATCTAACCAAGCTGGACCACTGAAAGAGCATGCTCACTAGATTTAAGACTCAGCCTCCCCTGAGTCCATATTGTTGCTATTACCAGAACCACACACAGACCCTCTCTGAGTTCTGTCACGAACTTTGAGCCATATGGATAAGTAAAACATACATCAGAGCAGTAATGAAAAATACGAGCGAGTCATTCAGAATGGACCTCTGGCTCTTACTGATCCTACAGCAACTACCAAAATTGGTATTGTAGCTTATAAAAAAACATTTTGGGAAATTCCTATTATGGGAAATCCCTATTTTAGGAAGACATCCAAAGGCTTTGGATCTGAGGATTAGATTTGGCTTTGGCTAATGACCTCCAAACAGATTTCTGCTGACACAATCATCTAGCAACCTGTAGAGACCAGAAAAGTTAAAGTTTCATGTTATAGTACAGTCCTCAACAAAAGAGATATAGAGTTCCTACATAAACTGACATAAAGGTTTTCAGCAGCAGTATTTACTGCTGTACTTTTGTCAGGATCATGGTGGCCCTAACCAAGGATAAGAAAATACTTGCTCTGATAACCCATAGTCCCCAAACATTTAGATGCAAATCAGTCCCCAAGGATCCCATTTCATTGTCCCTCCTTAAACTTTCAGTTCACTCATATGAACTCTCTAACTTTGAATGGAGGCAGCCTTATTCCTGCTAAGGAGTTTTGCTTGATTTGTTTGTAGATAAGCATCCACTGAATCAGAACTATGCACAAGGCCTTCTGTAGAATCTGAGAACCCAGATAATCATGTCTGAAAACTAAGTATACTTCAACCACAGCTTTAATAAGAGTTACAAACAAATTCCAGTATAATGTATAATACACATACTCTCCAGTTATTTGAGGCATGGATGTATGCAGACGATAGAGCAGTAGCAGAGCTCATTTATGAGGAAAATCATCATATGGAGTCTCTGCTGAAAAAAGCATTGTTCCTGAATCTAATTCCCAGTAAATTCTGTGCTCTAAATTGGAAGCACAGAACTGAGACTCACTATCAGCATCTACTAATAAGTGATTACTTCCTACAAACTGTTGGCCACAAAGATAAATGTCTCAAGTGTATAAGTGTTTTAGGTACATCTTAGTAAGTTATTCACTGTGGAATTGATGTTAATCTCTAAAGGTAAGTTAATTTCTTCAGTCTGCTGGAGATGCTATGTCCGATACTGCAGATCTCAACCACTACATATGTACTTCCGACGCACTAAACATACAAGAATGTGAAAGGAGATTTCAAGACCAAGATGCAAGTTCCATATTTGAGGAAAAGGATCACTGAAGAAAAGGAAGGTCAAGTAAAGAACAACACAGCAAGGGGTAAGGATAGCTCTCTTTCAACTCTTCTTTCATCAACTAGGAAAGATCTGATTGGATCTCTCTTCCACCCAGACCTGGAAGAACACCCTACAGTGACCCCCACAGCACCACATGGCACATCTACACTAGCACTGTGGTTGGGATCGGGAGAGCGCTACTGCAGAACTCACCACTGTCCTGTACTTCACCAGATATCACAGAGAAGTCTCAGGAATAGGAACTGGATGAAACCAAACATTAAAATCCATTTCAGGAGTGCACCTACTGCACTCCAGATGTAAACAAACAGTAAAGACAGAGTCGGCATGAAACAAATCCTTCTGAAATAGCATCAAGCCTTCTACAACAACTGTTCTCTAAAAAGCTGCTCTAACTCACCTGCATTACTTTGCTAAAGTAAACACTGCCATAGAACACCATCTATAATGGGTGCTTACAAAAATGTTCTGAAGAGGAAACAGAGGTAGAAGAAGAGCAAAGAGATCAGAGTAGCTTGGTGTCAAACAGCTTTTACTGATAGTAGTGAGCACACATTGCTTCAAGCTCAGTGTCTTCCTGCCAAACTCCTCCCAGATGCCAAGTAAGTGGCTCAAGGAATGCAAAGAGCCAGCTGGACTCTTAACCTGAATGGCAAGATGGTTAACTTCCCAGAAAAGCCATGCTTTAAGAAAACTGAAATCGGCAGCAGATACCTGCAAACATCTAAATTACAGTTGTCTCCTCCCAGGGTAGTCTAATGACCATGGTTGTTGGGATTATTACACTGGGCAGACACATTTTATATTTTGAAAATTCCTCCACAGGAACTACTAAAATAAAAAGGCTAAGTCAAAACCAGTAAGTGAACACACTCATTTTATACAAGTTTACCATTCCTGAAGAAAAAACAAACAAAAAGGCATGTTTCCTTACTTGAAGGAAATAGGTAAGGCAACTAAGAGTTGTTTGACTGACAGGGGAAAGAGAAGGGGAAAACCCCAATCTATTCTCAAATTAAAAAGAGAGAAAACAGGTTGATTGAAACACCGCTAAATATGTAATGTATTAAACCCCTACCCTGAAGAAAGGGCTCTTTTGAAGCTTTTCTTCCTGCTTTGCCTACATGATTTTTTGAAAAAAATCTAAGTTTTGGAAAGACTGCTGAGAACAGCTTGGGTAATGAGCCAGAATTGACAATTGAAGTCACACGCCGCCCTCTGCCTCCCTTTCTTTTTGAAGAAGGTGTGTTGAATGCCAACCCCATATGTTAGGTGATTTGAGTATCAGAAGCGTAAAGACACCTTGAAACTATGATTAATCTTCTGAGTATATGCTCCTATCTTTGTTAGTGAAAACAAGGAACAGGTAGAGACTAGATGCACACTAGTGTAAAGGTTTTCAGTATCTTCATGAGCACTGTGTTAGCTTCTCTGAAGGAACTGACTGCGGGATCTTTGCAGAAATCAATCCGTATTAAAATCTGTCACAGCAAACACTTTATGACAAGTCAGTAAGCAGCAGAAACTGTATGCCTTAATTTGTTTTAGCTCCCATGCAGACTAATGCAGTTATTAAACACTGACAAAAGTTTTGTAAAACTACCTAAATATGCACAGTTATAACTGTGCCCTTTCCTAATCAGTTACAGCTAATTTGAAACCAGGGACTATTTTTGAATACACTTATTCTTCCCAGAGGACTTTACTTTGGACTTGTCTACACTGAGTTCGGTTTCCCACCATCCTGTCTTCATCCACTCTGCTCCTCTAGTCTTCACTAACTTTAGAAACTCTGTCATCATCAAGTTCTTACATGGCACTTTTCTTCAGATCACTAACAAATAAATACAGGTCTCAGCACAGATCTGCAGATGCTCAGTCCACAACTTCTTGTTTTGCAAAATTAAATAATTCTTTTTGAACTACATCACTATGGTAATTAACTAAATTTAAAACTAAAGAGCTTTTCTAAAAATACCAACCAAACAAAAAACTGCACTACATAGAAACCCTCCCAGTCTTACAAACTCAGTCATGTAAGACTGTAAACCTTCGTGACAAATGCCACTGCCATATAATGATTGTGAGCTGCCGGAGTACAGTATAAACTCAATTTACATTACAGTATAGTGATTTCAAACAGAGCACCAGTAAATGCAGTCATTCACTTACATATGCTGGCACAGGACCAGCAGGACTTTCATTACCTTTTAACATGTATTACTACCCCTCCTTCAGAAAAGAGTGCCTCCTTTTGGCAATTTCCCTTTCCCACACATTCCCCAACAAATGCCTTGGTTCACAGATCACAGTCTGCGGGTCCTGGCAGGCCTGAGATCAGCAAAAGCTAACACCATTCTCCCATCACTGAGCTTTCTTGACACTCAGCAATGAGATTTCATAAAGATCTATTTGATCTCAGTCTGGCTCAGGCCTTAGCACAGTTTTCTAAGCAAGTAATTTTGTAAATTTTACAGGAAGTTCTCCCATTTCTCAACCTAAGAATTCTTTCACAGAAGCTTACATATTTTCTCCTGTACCTTTTCTAAAGGAATGCTAGACTTGATGCTGAACTGAAAATCCTGGAGTTCCCTGCTAAACTGAACAGCAGGTAGAAAAGAAGCAGCTGAAGCACATGTTGTTTCTCACTGCATTACTTTAGATTTGACCAGCAGGATGGCACAGGTGGCAGAAGTGAAATTCAAGCCCACTCTCTGGATGCTTTAGAGTGACTATCAGAGAGGCCATCTAGCACAGTAGTTACAGCGAGTTTTAGAGTATGGACATCTGTGTCCATAAGACGTGCTGACTCGCTTCACCCAAACTAGATGCAGGTACAAAATTACACAGTTTGAGGATGTGATAGGGAGAGGTAGTTAAGTTCTCTCTTCATCATCCTGAGCATTTTGAATTGTAAGCCTGTGCTTTTATTCTGGTTATCCAAGAACACATGCAACCACCATATCAAAGTTGAATAACCACCAATGGGATGAGTTATCCATCTGTAACAAGATCACACGCACAAGTAACAAAGTTCTTGAGAAGATTACAAATCTTTCTGCTAGATTCTGATCACCTTGCCTATATCTCAGCTTCTTGGAGTGGTCAATGAAAAAACCTAAAATGCCATTTGGACAATCTTATATTCTGCTTGCAGTATTTCTTTGTGAATTGTGATTGCTTCCACCCTCTCTCTTTGACTATCTAGACAAGCTCAATGCTGGTCCCACTGGAAATATCCAGCTTCATGTGCATTTTTTAATGCAAACACCTGCAATGTTCTACTTGGACTTTCCAGGAAAAAAAGTTTTGTTTCAAACCTAAATTATTAAAAAGATATAAATGACAAAATGCCTGTCTCAGGAAACAGGAGTTCTTGCAACTATTCAGCAGTTTCTACTGAAATCCCACCAGTCTTCTTATTTCTTGATAGATAGGGGCAGCCAGTTCTCTGGCTTTCTCTGCTCCATCCTCTAAAACCTTTACCAGATGGGATTTGTCTTCCTGGAGTTTCTTGATTTCATTCCTGATAGGTGCAAATTTTTGAATAACTGACTCTGCTACCACCATTTTGTAGTGAGCAGTGTCTAGACCAGTAGATTGGTGCAGCACTTCTTCTATGCTAAGCCCTGTTACTGCAGCGTGAATGGACACCAGATTGGAGACACCAGGGCGACTGGCTGGGTCGTAGGTCACCTCAGAGGTAAAGTCAGTCACAGCTTTGCGGAATTTCAGCACTATTTCATCAGGGCTGTCTGCTATGTTAATGGTAGCTAACTTCTGCGGGTCTGACTTGGACATCTTCACTGTTGGATCTCTGAGGGATTTTATTTTCTTTGTTGTACCTTGAAAGAAAAAAAAAAGGGGAATAATTACGAACACACATAGCCAATGGTTCCTTATAGCAATTGCCAAGAATACTTTGTAGCAGCATGACAAAGTTCTCTGTTTATCCTTGCTTAAAAATGAGTTGTGAGCACAGTTGTGTATGCTCTTATTCAGTCCTTATGCCCACCTTGTCTGTCTAAGTCACTTTTCTCCTCCCATAAATTAAATGAAAACCTGCTCCATTTCTCCCCTTCTCACTAAGCAGAAACTTCTGCTGGGACACTTCCTAACATTTTCTGTAGCTACATGCTGATTTTCCCAAAAACTCTCTCCTTCCTTGTATTCCTGGCACTGGGTACAAGGTACCCAGAGAGCATGGACTGCACTTTGCTGAAAGGTTCTGTAACAGTGGAGAAACAGGTTATATCCACTGGTAAAAAAGAATCGCAGAACAGTAGATCTCCTTACTTTAGGAAATAATTCCACCCAAAATCTCTTAGTAATTCTCCTAAATAACAATAAAGACAGTCATTAAAAGTTCCCTAACTGAACACTAACCAGTTTTGTTAGAGGGAAAGCACTATTCAGACAGGAGACGTGTGGGTATTATACAAGCCACTGAGATATATGTGTGCATGTGAAACAGAATATCAGCATTAGGGGAATATTGCAAAGTCCTTTCTTTAACAGCATCAACCCAAACTGGTTCAGTTCCAAGTAACAACATCCATGGCGTACACAAAGTACCGCTGACCTAGAAAGTACTCACACCTAATACAGCCAACTAAATTACTCGCATACTCCTCATAGTTGGCCTTTGTACTCAGTGAAAGTGTAAGTGTTCTTCCAGGCTCCAACTCAAACTGCCCAAGGAAGCGCTCTCATCTGAATCACCTTTAGGAAGAGTTTGTCTCTCTTCTGTAAATTTGAAGGAGTTCAGGTACTCTAACTGCCTCCAGCTAGCGAGTCTGAATAGGTCCCTAACTCCTCCATTCATCCAGGATATTTCACTGGTTTGCATATACTTGTGCACTTATGAAGGTATGTTTTTCATGAAAAAAGTGAAAACTTTTTTGTTTTTGTGTTTCTGCTTTTTTTTTTTTCAAATAGAGCTTTTTACTTCCTGGAAAACGGTCTCACCTGCATCATAGGCTATGCTCAGCTCCTCATTACAATGCTTAGTATTTAATTGTTCATTAGAAACTGCAGAGCTTGCAGTACCTAGTATTCTCTAAGCTCTACTCTGCGTCTAACACCATTTTTGTCACTGAGACTTGAAAACTGAGAAAGGTTTATTACTGCCTGTCTTTTCTAAGGTGAGAGCTCCTTGCCCTTTTGGGGGCGAAGGTCTCTGCTGTGCATTCCTCTACATTACTTACAACAAAGATGCAATGCTTCTTCCTTGCCCAATTCTTCACGTTTCTTAACAAACATGCCATTTGCGCCATCTGACTCCTCCTCACCCCCCGGCCTATGACCTTATAGCTCAAAAATGGCTGAGAAGATTTTCCTTATAAGTCTCGCCAAGTCTAAGATCAAAACTGGAAAGTCTAAGCTCTGTAAGAGACCCTTACTCCAATATGCAAGTATATATTAAACACACTTAAAAGACGTTTGAGCACTGTAGTGATATACCTACAAGCTGTTTAGCATGCTTAATGTAAACATCTACTACTCAGACACTGAAGGGGTCTGCTTGCTAGAGGTCTCTTGTCTTGTTCCTTACATGTGTCTTGAACTAGCAACATGTAGCAGAAACACTGCTTTTAAAAGGTCCAGTACTTGAAGAGTCAGGCTGACTGGCAGCAGCAGAGTGCATCTGGCCCTCTGGACTAGAATACCAGACGTCGCATACATTCCTCTACTGGGGACTTGTAAAGCCTTATGTCTGTCTTGGGAGTTCAGTTTCACAGCCTCTAGTCTCTTGTTGTCAGTTTTAAATTTTCCGCTCCCTTTTCTTGGTCCCTGAAACTATTTCCACAATATTTAAATCCATCTTAAACCTTGAAGTGCAGTTAAGGGGGTAGAAAAAAAATAACCAAGACCAGCTCACTTAAGATGGCTTTGGGCACAGGAAAGAATTCTCCGTATATCTTGTTGAAATGTTGTGCTATATCTTGAGCTAGTTCCAGGTGCAGGACTTGATCTTCTCCAACGGGAACATGTGTTGACCTTTTAATAAAAGACAGATACAGAAAACTCAGCAAAGCTCTCTGGTTCTGCTGAAATGTTACTCAAGACTACCACAGCTTCTGCCATGACTGAGGGCCAGACTGAGCCAAACAGAGACCCAGCTTGATATAGGTGCAGTGGAAACAAGATCCTAAACTGACTGTATCCCAGGATGAGTCTGCTTTTTGTGCCAGACTGAAGCACAACTCCAAGGGCAAAAACAGTCCTTCACAAAAACATATATGGTCAAGATACCAATAAGAACAAATCATTAAAGTCAGCTCAAATAAAGGTTTTTGTAGTATCTCCTGCTGTCTCTTTAGAGATCAAAGAGCACGTGTTACAGTGTGTGAACAAAGTAATAAAGATCTGCAAGGCATAAAGCGCAAGCACCTTTCCTTGTCAAGTCTCACGGAAATACAATTGTTGTTGAGAAGTTAGAACTGTGGATTTATCAAGGGAAGAAGAGAGTGGTTCTTCCACATAGGTCACCATTAGATAAATATAATGTGGGCCAGTGCCTCTACTGACACAAGTGTTATCATTCATAGATTAGAATTATTAGGATCAAATGATCATTTGATCTCCTGTATTGAACTCAATAGCTTGAATGCAGTCCTGGAGGAAAACAATCTGCATCAGAGGACATGAGGAGGTGAAGAATCCACTACTTCCTCTGGTGATTCTTTCCCACAGTTAATCATACTCGCTAAAAATGTATGATTCCTTTAGATGAGGCAGACTTGAAGTCTTGCCAGCTTTTGATTACTCTCCCTTCCCCCAGCAGATTTTTTTTTTTTCCTAAGGCTTGCAGGGTATTCAGCTCTGAGTTCTGGATATGTTCCAGTGTAAGAAAGTTCACTATGCATCTTTTAAGTTCCCAGAAAAATTTCAGTTTAACATGGTATTCCTTCCTTCCGATTTTGAATTACTGGGCTGACATCCAGGAATCAATTTGCCCACGTTTATTCCCCCACCAAATAGTCAACGTGGCAACCTAAAAACAGTTACAGTAGCCAACAGGAAATCACAGAAAGAAAATCAGTTACCATAATCAATATATTTTAAGCAGGTCAAAAAAAACGTTTCCATATGCCAAAATGGTTCCATATTCACAAAGTTTGCCACTAAACAGAAAACACATTGTCTTTATAAATGGCTCCACATGACTCTCTGCCTTTTTCCTTGCTGTTTTTTTTAATATTTCTGTATTGGTGCTATTTTTATTCCTTTCGGTCATACATTTACCTTCTGTCCATTCTCCTGTCTCTTCGATCCTTCGTTCATCTGAATTTGTACTGTTTCACCCCCTCCTCCAGCTCTTAATTCTTTTCCACGACTGCAGTTCTTGTCTGTCCATTTCTCCCTGATTCTTGTCCCCTATATTATGTTTTTACATTAAAACATTTCTTATTAACGATATTATGTCAAATTTCTGAAGATACTGTTTCTCTTTCACTTCCTTGTTTTGTGCTCTGTCTGGACAGCCTGCTGTTAATATACATGGTAGCAAACAAACCACAGGCTTCATTAAGGAATGATGAATCACATGATCTTATTAGAGACGGAAGAGACATACGTGATTGAGCTCAACCAAAGCAAGGTCATTTCTGATAAAGTTGTCTACATTTCACCCTTAAATACTGCTTGACAATCAAATGGGACTCACTGCTCAGCAAATTAATTTAATGTTGAAATTCATTCTGACTTTTGCTTGCTTCCCATTACTTTTAGTTAAAATTCATGTGAATTAGAAATATCTACAGGTCTTCTAACATTACTGTTTTTCACTACTAATGAGCACTTAGGATTAAATTTTTCTAGAAACATTTTTCTGGGTTAACAACTGGCTATTCTTGGTTACTTTGTCCTCCTAAAGTCCCTGTCCTTCTAGTTCTGTATTACTTCTCTGTTCCAACAAATATTCACAACTCTATTTCAGAACAATTCCACAAAGTATATACGCTCAGAACATAAAAATAATTAATACATAGTGCAGTATCTCTAACACCTACTTATTGAGACAGTTTAAAATTTAGTATGAAGTACAACTAGTCACAACAATGCACTACACGCGCTATCAGCTAGGCTACAATCTTAGCCATGCTGACTCACCAGCCTGTAGATGCATCTTAGGATATATTTTGATGGCAGCACATAGTACACCACAGAGAAAACTGAACTAGCCCAAGTACCACAAGGTGCAGTAAATTACTCACTTCATCAGAATCAAGAGGTCTACAAAGAATCCCACGCTAATATGGGTATACTATATACAGACAGCTTAAGTATTTCTACAGTACACTGCAAAAAATAAAGCATAACTACTTTAAAAAATGTATGTATGTGTATGAACATGTAATATGTGTAATTAAACATCAATGTGTTACAATTCCTTAAGAATTATTCTGAAGGGACCACCATTGTGTCTTTACAGCCTTGTCAGTTGCTTTCAAACCAGGCTAGGTTTCAACCAGCCACTTGAGAGGCAAAAAGCTGTCATCCATTTCCAATCTTCTCATCTAATCACACCCAGCTCCCCCACTTAATAAGTTAGCATGTTGACCTGACAAACATTCATTCTAATGGAGCTGAACAGACTGCCCATGGGCTCACATTCTGCCTCTTACTTGTACAGCAAAATATCTGCTGCTTGAAGCACTGGATAAGTCAACAAACCAACAGTTCCTCCATTATTCTGGCTGGCACGCTTCATCTGTTTGCAAAAGAAAAGCAAAGAGAAATCACACTTTTGGCTTACAATGTCAAAGTCTGATTTTAATTAATTAGAATTTTGACTGATTTGAGCAACTTATTGTGCAACTCTAGAAAAAAGCGTGCCATGTGAATACACACATTTATGTCCTATATTTATGAATACACTGTTCTGATATTGTAGTGAGGAGAAAAAACAGGCTTGTGTTTTCTTTCTGTCTGTAATCTTACTAACAAAAATGGTCACAAATACAAAATAATTAGGCTGGTTTATTACACTTATGATTGATAACTCCTAAATTTTAAATAGCATTTTTAGCAGTAGAGTTTTAGAATATTTTATTATAGAGATATAAAAAGATATTAATACCCATGTTTCACAGAAAAGAGATCAAGACATAGTGATCAAACAGAGTCACCAGGAGAGTCAGTGACAGGTGGGAGGAGAACCCAGAACTAGAGAAGCAGAATCCAGCATTCTTTCCATTAAATCATGCTGCTCCCCACAATTCACCCACTGTGCTGAGGTCCTTTACCACTCTAGGATATGGATCATTTAAACCAAGACAGGCTACAAATACTCATTCTGTTCTAGCAATGGCATATCTAGTTTTTGCTTTTAACAATAAATATATTAAAATCCTAAAAATCTTAATTATTTCTTTAAGACTATTACAATATCTTTAGATTTTTCTCACTCTCTCATACAGATCCTGTCTTCTGTCTACATCTCTAAGTGCCTAGGGTTCAGGAGACCTAATTTGCAAAGCCTAGCACCTGTAACACCTATCTGTAGATTTGGAAAGTCAATCCAGTCAAAGTTGGATTTAAGAGCTTAACTTAAGAACCTCAGGTTTGAAAAGGTTGGCTTTAATCTATGCCATACATTAACACTGGTTGCTGTATTTAAGTTTTACTGTTTTTATTTAATTAAGAAGAAAAACAGAAAAAAAGAAAACATCTGGAGGTATTTAAGACTGCTCTGAACTCTGCAAGCCAAACTGCTCTTAAGATTTTTTTTTTCTTTTGGATACTTCTCTCTCCTGCCTTTTGGTTTGTCTGCTTACTAAATGCCAAAATAAAATACAAGGAAATTAAATGCAAGAACTCCATTGAAGTAGTCATGCTGATGCACTATCAAGATTTAAAAAATGAACATTTGAAACTTGTAAAGGCAAACATTTAAGGTGCATTAACTTTATCACTCAGTACTTTTTTAACATTTATAATTTCTATACTCCTCTTCCAACATATGCTTCTTTAGCACTCTCTTCCATAAAATCTACAGAACAGCCACTCTTCAAGGTGGAAAAAGAAAAGCTGTTTATGAAACTTCATAATCAGTAAGGATCAAGGTTTCCACTGCAACATCTTATAGTTGTTTTGCATTATTTAATTAAGTATTGAAATAACTCTAAGCATTCTAGCAAAATCAGTTTAACACTAAACAATCATATTTAAGACAGTTTCTACAAGTCTCTGCCAAAAATATTATCCTGTAGCTTCCAGCAGAAAAACATTCACTGATAGCAACAGGCCTAATAAGACACCTTTTCCTCCTTTCACCATAGGACTAGAGAATTACTTAAACCTAAAGCAAGAATAACCAGGATACAATTGGTACTTCACAGATAACAAGTACTTCAAGGACAGCAGTTCAACTGAATTCCCATTTCAATTTATGAGACTATTCATACCTTCCACTGGGGCAAGCGTAGTACACGTGGCACATTAGTTAAACACCCAAGAATCCAGGCAAGTTCTGCATGCTCAGGAACCTGGAAGTATGAAGTCAGAATATATTTTAATCTTCTGCATTTACACACATTTTCTGAAAACCAACACAGATGAATAGTATCAGAGATCAGAAAACCATTTATTTTTATGTACTATATTTTCAGTACGGTCAAGTGACAAGTCAAGGGCAAGTTCTGGACACTGCATGGATTGAATGCACTATGCCCAAGCAGCACAGCACAGCAAGGTTCTTGATCCTGTCCACTCACATTCCAAAGAAGAAAAAAATCACTTTAGCAGTAACAGGATGCCCAGTGAGAAAATGAGGGCAGCTGGGACAGGGTTGAGCACAGAGAATGTGCTGGGACAGGGTTGAGCACAGGGAAAGCGTGACATAGCTCACGTGCAGACTGGGCACCCAAGCTTAAGTGGAGCTCCAGAAGCACTGGGCAGAAGGTGAATGGGTGGAGTGTCTAGATGAGGCTTGTCAGGACCTTGGGTGCACCAACAGGTCCTAATGGCCCTGACCTGTTTGCAAAACAGGAATAACAGCTAAGGTTGTGTGTCAAACTTTACAGTACAGTCTGAATTGTGGATTAATTTGTCCCTCAGTTCTGAAATCCTATCAAAACTAATACTGACCTGCAGGTGAAAGAGAATCAGGCATCTGCTTACCCTTTGCCACAAAGGTGGCTTGTAAAAATGAGAAAGAAAGAAGATTCCATTTAAGCTCATACCACAAACTCCTCATTTAACAGTCTGGGGGGGCTGCAGTTAATAGTTAATAGGAATTTTAATAGTTTCAGAAAGACACTAGACAGAGTGATGCCCCACCTCCTACTAAAAGGAAGACTTTCTCCAGGCAGAAACAAGAAATGTGCTGTGTAACAACCTCTATTGGATGAATCCATGTTTAGCTTCTGGACATATACCCTTCAGTTTTTTCATTTCCAATATTCATTTTAGGATTAGTAGAACAGGCAAGCATTGCTGATGTATTGGCTGTTCTTTAACTTCTTTCCAGTCATTTGGGTTTGCTGCTAGCTAGCTATATGTAAGATAACTATTGAAAGAACAAGGTGATCTTTGTCCTGCTCCTTAGCTTACATGTTTGATTCACTTTTCAATATTGGCAGGTCTGGATGTTTAAGAGCATGCTCACCATCTCAAAGGCGTTCAAAAGCTTCATGCTTGCAACATGATATAACAACCCAGATGGAAGGCAGTAAAAAGTGTTTGTTAACAAGTAATAATTACTGGCATTGTTAATGGCAGTTTCTTTGCTGTCACATTTTAAATAAAGTAATTTCCTAGCTAACAGTCATTAGACTACTTTGGTTGTCAATGTTGTATAGAGGTATACAACCTCAACACAACTGCTAAGTGATTAAAGATATGAAATATTCTAGGTTGATTATCTCTCCTTTCTTTCTACCTTTCCCACAGTTGTGTTTTTTCTTTTTTCTTTTTATTTCCTTATGCTTATTTGACCTGCAATCTTCTGTGCACAAGACAAAGTGCAGCAAGATGCACCAAATATACCTTCTGACAGACCCAAAGAGTAAACTGAGCTGTACAGAAAATACTAAGCTCAAGATCCCTCTCTCATTTAGAAGGATGATCACCATCTGGTTCAAAGCGGTTTCTCATTCCCTTCTTCTAGTCACGGATAGAGAGGGGATGGTGCTCTGTTGCATTTGTGTTGACAAGGACTTTTTTAAAAGCTATTGCAGTCATTGATCCAGCTCTGTCAGCCGTTGCTTCCACAGCCAAGACTGCACGTGTGTTTCATTTCACCAGGGGCTTTGACATTACATCAGTTACCAACAACAAGTGATCTAAACAGCATTTGTTGAGTTGAATCTGCAGTTCTGGGTCCTAGCAAGTTACACTAGCCTCTAATCCTCAAACACACACAGTCCTTTCCTAAGGCTAGACTGCTGAATACTATGGAGAAAAAAGCCTGATAAAATAAGGAGAAAATTCAAAGGGTAGAGATTTCTGTTGTAAAAAATTTCAGTACTGGAGCCTAATGAGTTAACTTTCAGCACCCAAACTGCAGTAACTGACTGACTATATGTTGGTCTGTGAATCAAGAGGTACTAGGCTAAAGCCACAAATAATTTGTCAGACTAAATCATGGTTTAAGCTACTGTGTTTTACTTGGCAAGAGGGACAGGTAATTGCTGCATTTGGTCAGTCACCATGCATCAACTCAAATGTGGTTGCTCACTAAGGTACCATCACCTTGACTGGATAACTTTGTATACAAAGAAACTAGAAGAAGCAAAAATGTATATGACACCAGTAAAATAGTAAAATATGTATATGATACCAGTAAAATAGTAGGCCCAGTCTACTCTTCCTCTCTGGCACTGAGCAATACCAGTGGATCACAATAAGAAGAAGCCAGTCTCTCAGACAAACTCAGTCAGCCTTCTGTCCCCAGTCCATTTAAAATTCTGAGCAAAAGTCTTCACTAAACAACCAAAAGAGAATAACATAACAAATAATATCCTACCACAGCAGAGGTAGCCATAGCCTAGCACTATGTTTCCACGAGTAACAACAAGAGATGGCATTTAGGGTGAGCACAAGCCTATCGCTTTCTACAGTGTTTTTCTTTCACACTTCTCCAGCATCCACAACTGTTGTACTAGGGCATATCAGAAGATACTATTCCTGTCCCAGTTCTGTTAGTATCCATGTTCCCCATGAATGTGTCTAATCCCTTTCTGAACCTGCTGATACTGCCCATTTCATAACCTCATGCAGTAACAAGTTCCAGAGGTTTAAACCTGATGCGTAAAGAAGTACTTTTGTTTATCCACTAAACTCCTTGTTTACTAGCTTTGAGTGCTGCCTGTTCCTTGTGTTGCACAATTAGGTGAACAATTCCACATTCATTATATCCACCGCTTTTCTGATTTTGTACATTCTGCTTGCATCTACACCTCATCCCAGGCTTCTAATTTTTTCCTTTTAAGGCAGCTACGCTATCCCCTGTACCATTAATTCTCCCTCTTTGTATCATCTCTAATTCACTTCACGACTTCCTTCTTGAGATGCAGACACTACAGCTCTACCCAGATAAGGCACACTAAGGTTTTGTATAGTGACAAAACATCACATCCATCTTGTTCTCAATATCTGTCCTGGTGATATGGTGATGATGACATATTGTTTTTTTTTGAAAATTACTTATGTTGAGCCAAAGATTTCAGAGAACTGCCAATGATGATTCCAAGACTTTCCTGTGTTGTGACTCAGCTCAATATCGTATAAAGAAGGTTTAGACTTTTACCTAGATATTTTTGCATTTAAAGCTCTTCTACTACAAATTTGCCTATCCACTCTGTTTTAGGAGTCCTTGTGAAGTTCTTTTACTTGGCATAGCATTTGACCACCCAAAAGAACTCTGCATTGCCCACAAACTTCTGGTCATTACCTTGTTCAGTTCATGAATGAAGATGTTGATCAGAATTGGTCCCAGCATGAATCCCTTAGGAACATAACTACTGACTGTGCCATTCAGAAAAAAGTGATCACTGTACCCTATGTGGCATTCAACTCTAAGTAACTGCAAGACCAGTAATGAACACTTCCTCCAATACATTTTTTTAAAAGTAAGAATCAATATAGAACCTCGTCAATAATTTCAAAGGCTTTTCACAACATTCAAAGCCTTTACGTTTCTGGGATGCCCCGTATCCACATGCTTACTGACACCTTCATAGAGTCCAGCAGTTTAGTGAAACCGCATTTCCCTTCAAAGAAATCATAATGACTCTCCAAAGAGACTTGCACACTCAACATTCTACTCTTTGTTGAAGATTCTTACCATCCCTGGTAAGACAAAAGTCCAAATAATCAGCTTGTAGTTTCTGGTGTCCCATTCAGAGCTCTGCTTCTGTACTGCCAACATGACTTCAATCTACTACTCCTCTGGCACAGTGACTACTTACAGTGGCAGACTGCACACTTTGGGCACCAGTTCTGCCATTTCACATCTGAGTTTTTTTCAGACTCCCAGCTGACTACCATCTGGTGTCTGAACTGTGTATCTTTACCTAATGGTTTCTGTAAATCTACAATAAACTGACTTAGCTCTTCTGATCTGCTGCTACAAAATGCATAAAGTGGCAACATTTCCAATACCTTCAGCAGCGAAGTCCAATATCAAAACCTGAGCCTTCCTCTTTAGGGCCTTATCAACCCTGAGTTCCTCTTATACTTTGCACTCACTGATCCCCTAAATGACATGGTTTTGATGCAACACTACTTAGTTATCAGCTTAAGAATCCTAGGCAGGATGCTCCTCAAATTCCTTTTTAGCCCCTTTATTATTTTCTTTTTAAAAAAGGGGACTTGCCAATTTTATATGCTTTCTTGCTTTTCTAATTTGGGCAAGTTTTCCCTTCTGAAAAACTATTCTTTTCCTATGATTGCCTCTTAACTTACAGAATCATGGAAAGAGATTTGATGGACCAATGTTTTCTTTGTGAGTAGGGTCACACATTTAACTGTTGTTTTCTTTTAAGTACTTTTTTTTTTTAATATGACCTCCAAGATAGTTGTAGCTTTCTTGCTTTTTGTTTAATTTTTTTTCTGACAACTCAACTTCATTTTCATTAAGCTCCCTTTCTTGAAATACAACATTCATGCACTTTATTTGGTCTGCTCTCTTTGGTTACTACTACTGAGAGCCCTCCACTAAAACATCCTGAACTAGGTCCTGTGCACCACCCCAAAAGCAAATATAAAATGGCATAATTTCTATTACACTGTAAAACTAGGAAACATAATTCATGCATCCAAAAATTTTATCTGTACGTCTCATCCTGGTAAAGGCTATATGCGGACAGTAGAAGTGTAATACTATTGCTTCCTGTACTAAATTTGCAGCTTCTGTCATCCCACTTAGCATCTCCTGATCACTATCATCATCTTGATTGGTGAGTCAGTAGTAGAGTGCCAGTAACACATTCTCTGGTATCTTCACCCACAAGGATTTTTATTTCCCCATACTGTTATGGAGAGACGCAATTCCTCCAGTAAATTCAAACAATGAAATGAAACAGAGAAAAGACATCTCATCTTTGTATCAATCTGTCAAATTATTTTCTGTTGCTTCTTGTTGTGTTAAATAGCATTTATCATGCCATTGCAAGGAAGACATTTGTCAAAGAAGCAACACTTTTCACACATTTTTCATCAAAAAGAGGAGGACTGTCAGAGAGGTCTTTTGCCTGCCCTTTCTGTTTTTAAACAAAAGGAGTTCACTGAAAATCTAACTATGACTGTAGGAAATAAAAGTATACCAAGTTCAAATTGATTAAGGTTATTCTGTGTATACTTGAACCAGTAAATAACTTAATTTGGTTCGTATTTTAAAATCTGACAACAGAAGTACCCTCTGTAGCAATGATGTACTTCAGGAACGCCCCACCTTTCCAAACGAGAACAGATAATAGTAAGCTTAGCTCTTCTCCTGTGAAGACATCAGCTTCTCAGCAGTGCCCTCTCCCTCAAATACCTCAGTATAAAAATAATGCAAAATTTAGAAAAAGTCATATCTCCAATGAACAAAAGTCTCAAGCAGTGACAGTTCCTGAACTGTATGTTAAACTAACCTTCAAAAATGTCACAGTAGTTGGAAACCGGGAAAAACAGCTATCTAATTCATTAAAACCTTCATGTCAACTCCAACTGCCTTTGTGTCCTGAAATAATAAAATAGCCTGGTTTCAATATGAACGTTATTTTGTCAGGAAATATTTCTTGCAGCTTGGCTGAAAATATCTGGAGGTCGAACAGTCCTGTAAGTCCTATATTTATTAATTCCCTTACAAAGCCAACTATTTCCCATGTAGCAGTTTTCAAAAAAAACTTAAATAGATCCATATAGTGAACCCCTCTTTCTAGACAGCCCAAATCATAACCTTTGCTTTCCTCCATAAATACACCAAGTTCCTCTCTTTTCCTCCCCCACTCTGTGCTCCTGCCCACTTTAACACAGTTTTCTTTCCTAATCTGTTACAAGTCTTGTAAAAACCATCAACATTTCTCAAAGGGTTGAGATGGTCATCTCCCTGCTATTACTAGCGACACATTTCCTCCTTCAAATTCCATTGCATTAAGCAACCCTCAGAACGTGGCTTACTAATCACTAATCAAAGTGTTATTTCAAGAAACAAACTACTTACATCCCTTCCTTGTGGTCCAGCAAGCCTGAGTCTGCATAGTCAGATTCCTCTTCACAGAATAACAGAATATTAGGAGTTGGA
>NW_010205791.1:0-3392 GCF_000695765.1 Mesitornis unicolor
TCCGGACCCCCTTGTGACAGCCCAGCCCCGACGCGGGAGGGTGGGTGAGGGTCCCCCCCGCCTGAGGCCTCTGCCCCTGGCCGGAGAGCCCAGCTCTACGCTGCCGTGGGGACCGGCTCCGCGGAGTGCCCCAGCAGGCAAGAGCTGCTGGTAAATGGCCGGAGTTTATTTTGGGAGCTTTTTGCCTGTGAAAGGGGTGGGTTTGGGGCTGAGGAAGAAGAGGTTGGGGCTCCCGTGTTCCTCGGGCATACTCCCGGTCGGCACGGGGGTTGAGGGCGACGAGCCTGGGCCAGACCCCGCCGGGGGTGTCTCTGGAGGCGAGGGCCGGGGGGAGCCGAGCGGCGGTATCCAAAGCCCACGAAGTCCCATCTGGCTGCTGCGGGGGCCTTACTGTTCCCAGTCAGCTGAAGGTCACTGCCAAAATTCAGCACTTCGCCACCCTCTTTCCTGCCTCGTGAGTGGTGTGCATGTTGAAATACCCCCTTCCCCGGCAAAGGCACTCGCCCAAGTGACGCAAAAAAGGCTTATTTGGAGTGTCCAGGCTCTGTGGTCAATTATTGCTGTGGATGGGGAAGGTGAGCTGTTTCCCACTGAGCTGGATTAGGCCAGTGCTTATGGTTGGTGGTGGGACATGGGCACAGAGTTACTTTTGGACAGTTTTGTTAGCAGGAGGAAGGAGTGGAGGAATGGTTTTGGGGAAAATCCTCACTTCAGTTCTTTTTGCTTTCACTGTGTCCCTACTTTTAAAGGGGAGCACAGTCTGTAGAAAATTGCAATTCCTGTGACACACTCCCCCCCCGACAGTCTTAGACCTCCAGTACAGAGTGGATGATCCCTGCTTCCATGAATTTGTAATACAAAAAACCCCAAATGAATACCTGTAAATTGGAAGGAAGGGCAGTTGTGGGAGTTTTTTAAAACTTTACTTTCTTTTGCAGTGATCGCTAGTTCAGCTCACTACAGTGCTTGCGTGGTTATAGACAGGGAAACAGCTCGCCAGCTTGGGATTTGGGACTCAGCTCTTGAAACACAACCAAGCTTTAGTTTCTTGCCTGTCTCCCAGCTCCTGGAGCCACTAGCACTTGCAGCCTGTTGGTGGATGAAGAAACAGGAGTGTGACTAGCTTGTGCTGCTGGAATGACAGACATCAGTATGTAATTTCAGTTTCGTTGGTTGCTTGCTGCCAGAGCAGTTATTGGTATTTCTGGAATGAAGAAAAATAATCAGTTATTAAAAAATGGTTTGAACTTGATGCAATAAAAGTAATGCTGCACTTATTTGAAATATTATATCTTCAGGGTATAGTATGGACAAGCTTCTAATTAGTACACAATGTATAACATTTTGGAAAAAAAACTTAGAATTGTTTAGTCAGAATGGCTTGAAGCTCAAAAATAATTCTGAAAAATAATTTCTCATGATGGCAGGAGGACTGCATGCTGTAGCCAGGGTGCAGATTAGAAGGATTTGGATAACTCCTGTGCAGATGCACAGTCAGAAATGCTTAGACAGAATTAAACACACTACATGTATTTTAAAGCATATAACCTTTTTATTTTTTGCTGAAAATGCAAATGACAGGAAGATTTGGAAAAGCAGGCAGCTTGTCTTTCTTTGTAAATAATCTGTAATACTTAATGTTCTGACTTCTTGGCTTATCTTACATATTTAGTTAAAAAACCCTTCTGCAATATATGAAACACGTTTGCAGTTAGCTCCAGTACTTATTGCTGTTGCTGTTCTCATTCGTGCTGTCTAAATGATCAGTGTTTCTCTCTGGTTTCGCAGTATTGTAAATGTAAGGCGAGGAAGTTGCCAGCTGGCTTGACCCAGGGTTATTAGACTTGAGCTTAGGCTAAAGGTCACAAAAGTTCTTTCTGTGAAGCATGTGTGTAAGTGGGAAAGGAGTCCTTTGCTGGGAAAAGGTGGTGGCGGCAGGGGGTGTGTGCAAGCTTTTCCAGCGTGTCCCAAGCCTGAGGATTGGTACGGGGACTGAAAAGGAAGAACAATCCAGATTCCTAAACCCGGCCATATGGTGCCTGCTGCTGTCAGGAAAAGAAAGGCAGTTACAGACCATTTAATCGCTCTGTATCTCTTGAGCGCTAGCTAGTTATGATGTAATCCTAAAAAAGCTACAATACTATTGTTGTGGTTTCTTGTGGGTTTTTTTTATTTTTAACAAGGCTATGTATTATCTTTTGCTGTATTCTGTCTAAGTAGACAAAATTCTGTTCTTGGGATCCTTCAGTCGCTTTTGTCTTCATTGAGAACAATGAAAACTTGTTCTTGTCTGATAGCTGATTGTTGTTTGCGGAAATATCAAAATCTGGATGAACAGCTTTAGCACTTCCCTTTAAACAAGTGACATACTTGTCCAATGTGTGTGTGGGCATTTATGTCACTGTGAGTCCTCTATGAGTTAGGGTTGCAGAATATCCTTAGAGTGTACCAAGAGGAGGAGCTCAAGACCTTGAGTACATTATAAGTGTCTTTTAGTTAATTGAGAATTTTGGCAGAAGAGACATGGTGCCCTTCATTGTGTGTTCTCAAGTAGTTTGATCCTAGAGCTTTCAGCTGAGATGTGGATCCGGACTGATGTTGGACTGCACGGAAGTTTCCTGTTAGAGGTGTATGTGGCATGCATTGTAAGAACATAACACGTAGACTGTATCTCAGGTGATTAATCAGTGCTCCTACATTTCAGACTGGTGAACCAGCATGAAACAGTGTGAGGTCTGACTTCACTGTTGCATTTCAGTCCTTAGTTGTAGAGGAAAGCTTGAAGTGGACTCTCTAAGTGGACTCTGAAGTGGTGATGGGCTTCAGAGGTAAATGTGTCCGGATTCATTTGGCCTTCACAGTAGTAAGCTGTTTGGTGGTGAGAAGTGATGGTAAAGGTATGGAAATGTTTGGTTTTTGGGGAAATACTATAGCTATCACAGGAAGAGTTGTTACAATATGATGAATTTTAGTATTTTTATTTAGTAAATTGTAACTTTCCCAACAAAGTGTCTTCAGCACCGTTCAAGAGACACTTTGCAAGTGCTGACAGTGGCAGCAAGAGCAAACTTGCGTAAGCGGCATCAATAGCAAGATGACACTTCTGATTAAGCTGTCATTTTAATCATCTTCTGAATGCACCATCATTTAATGTTGCTATAATGGTGATGCCACAAAGATTCAGTGAAGGTAGGATTCTTCTTGTAACTTCATGCTGCAAGGGATCGCAAGTTGCACGGTAGCTCAGCTCTGCTGCATGGCTGTTCTGTGCTGTGTGTCAAAAGAGGTGCATAAAGCTGTCTCCAAGTCTTGTCTGTTTTTCTGTGTTGGGATGCTGAGCTGTTTCTGCCTCTTCTGCTGTTACTGAGTAGCTCCATCTACCCCTCTTTCCC
>NW_010205791.1:3423-37113 GCF_000695765.1 Mesitornis unicolor
CCTATAAGGCCCAGCTAATGAAACATCATATACACACCCCATCTTCCCCCCCCCTTTTTTTTTTTCCACCTCCTCCTTCCAGTTCTGGGGAGAATTCTTCCCTTCAGACTTCGCTAAGATAGTCACGTGGAGAGGCAGAATATCTTGTCTTTCTGTTATTCACTTTGTTATTGAAATACTATGAGTTGCTATGGTTAGATTCATCAATATTTCCATTATAAATCTTGTTCATGGACTTCTGAAACTGAGCTCGGCTAGTGTAAAACAAACAAAATCTTAAGTGGGGGAAAAAGATTTCATGAGCATACTCTTCCCTAATTATGAAATAGGATAGGCTTGTCCAGGATTTGGTTATGCAATTGGGTGGGAAACTTGCCGCAGTTGGGTACTGTCAGATTCTTAAATGTTGTCATTTTTAAAGGTTTTATTTTAATTTATTTTTAAAATGAAATTTAAAGGCAAATGTAAAATTTATTGATGATGTTAAAGTCTTTTGGAATCCTATTCTTGAAAACAGATAAAGTGAAAATCATTAAAGGGAATCCAGCTGTGACAGCTTAATAGGTTAAAGTGATTCACTTTCACTTGATTAATTGTTGTGCTGTCCCTTCAGAGGCATTTACAATATCAACTTAATTGCACGTGCTTTCTGTTTTCTTTTGTTTCAGACACTGTCACTCTGCAAAATGATGATTCCAAGGATTTTCATTTTCTGTACAAAACATGGAGATTGTGAGCTGAAGTAAAACGTTGGCAGAAATTTCTTGAGGATTTTGCCTTTTCTTTTTCTCTTCGAAGGATAATGTTTACAAGAAGTTGATACCATCAAGCGACACTTTTCTGAAATAAAATAATTTTCAAAAAACTAAGAATAAAGCTGTATTTATGCTCAGAGAAAACTGGATTAACAATGAGGCCAAAGACTTTTCCTGCTACGACATACTCTGGAAACAGCAGACAAAGGTTACAAGAGATTCGAGAAGGTTTAAAGCAACCATCCAAATCTGCAGGTCAAGGACTACATATTGGACCAGGCAGTGAAACGTCTCTGGACCCTAAGATTTTAATGGGGAAGGATGCTGCAAGGCAGCAGCAGATGAGACAAACACCTAAGTTTGGACCGTATCAGAAAGCTCTGCGAGAAATTAGATATTCTTTGCTGCCTTTTGCTAATGAGTCGAGCACTACAGCGGCTGTTGAAGTAAATAGGCAGATGCTTCAGGAGCTGGTGAATGCAGGTTGTGATCAGGTATGTGTGAGTTTGGAGGGGGGACTGTCGCTGCCTTCTAAACAGTTTGTACTCGGGACTGAAGAAAGCATTCTGGTGGAAGTTACCGAGTTTGCTGGTTGACAAAATGCGCTGATTTTCTGGCAGACTGACAGAGTAGATGGACTTGGTTGAGAGATGTGCGTAGTATGGGATCAATTCATGTGAAAGACGGTCATGGTGACCTCTAGAATTCTCTTAGATTTCTGCAGTTGATGGATAAGGCTGAACAGGGTAGCTTGTCTTTTTTTTTTTTCTTCTGTTTTCTTTTTTTCCCCTCAATACTGCAAGAAGCCTTAGCTGTTGCTATTAGGGTAGAATTTTGACTAGCACATCTAAAAGTTCAGTTCACTGTCACAGGGATCTAGAAGAAAGACAGAGACAGTGTATGGTCTCTGAAGAAGCTCACTTTCTGTGTGAGATAATCAGAACTAGAGTAGGTTGCAGCTCCAGTGAGAAGTGCTGCAGCACAAATAAACACTTCCTAGGCCAGTGAACCAGGGTGCTGCACTGAAATATTTAACTGGAGGAACCAAGGGTTTTCTCTGATGTTAAGCATGCCGTGAAAACACAGTGTTTTTTAGAACTCTACCCTCTAAATTTCCCTGACTGTTTAGGATGAGAACACTCCCTGTACGTATAAGCCAAGGTTAAATGAGCACAGCTGGATTCTGGATTGGAAATGGGCGTTTGGTAGGTTATATGGACGAATCATTGACACACAGAACAGGCTTGTTGGACTGAAATCTTGGAAAGTACTTGGAGCACACTGAAGTGTTAAGCCAATGTATAAAACAGAAATACCTGAGCACCTGTTAAAATGCCTTGGCATTAAAGACAGTGTAATGCATTAATATATGTAAAAATTTTAATATCTTAAGCTATATTGACTTCAATGTTCATACAATGGTATTGCTTCTTATAAAGCACTGAGAGTGAGCCCTGGGCATCTGACTCTGATGTGGAGATTCTTGCTGCCTCCTTAAATTTGGCTGCACATTTTTTGGTTGTGTTTTGTTGTTTTTGTTGTTGTTGTTGGGGTTTGGTTTTTTTCCCCTTCACTGGCCATGATCCTTCTATCCTCACATTCAGATTTTCTCCTTAGCTGTGACTTGTTGCCTGAAGTATTATTTGGCCTGTCCTTTAGGTGTGTTTGGCATTTAAATCTAAGCATGAACAGGATCCCATTTGGCTTGAGTCCATCGAAGGGTTCCGAAACTGGAGTCTTGTGGCTGAAAATGCTGGGTTTCCTAATGCGGGTGCAGGCCATGTGAAGGTGAGCTGTTCTGGAGGGCTGCGAATGAATGGAGCTTCTTGAGGTGGTGTGAACGGTATCTGGCCCTGGGGATGACATGGTGCAGGGTGACAGACTTGATTACTACCTCTGGGTTCTTCTTTTCCTCCTGGTGCCCGAGCTGTTTTGAATCGAATGCTGAAGTGTTTCAGAGCACGATGTGTAGTAAACCAGCCATCCCATCTGTGAACTCCGTTTTCAAGGTGGATTTGGGCTGTTGCTTTTTGGTGTTCTAACCTTGTGGGTAAATTCTGGTGGACGCCATGCAAAGATGGGGATTCTTCTTCACTCTGTTTATTGAGCCACAATAAGGATTTTTTGAAGGATGCAGGGGAGCAGTGACAGTTAAGAAGGACAGAGTATAAATTTTAAAGGCTGAGGAAAGGATACTTTACTTTTATTAGTTCCAGCATACCTGTAGCATGGTTAGATTTTAACAACAACCATTTTGCGTACTACAGGAGATGTTGCCTATTAGGTAACATAAAGGTAGGGTTTGTAGCTCACTGTTCTGCCGAAGTGACTCTAAAATTGGTTTAATTAAATAAAAAGGAAACAATATTTTATGACTTTATTCTTGCTCCATGAAAGACGCGTGCAGACAGGAAATTGGTTATAAGCTGGTTGGTAAACTTAACAAGTATATAAAATGGAGTGTAATTCATGAAGTAAATACAAAATTCTTGTGTCTTTCAGCTACAGTCATCATAGGTGTTATAAGTGAAAACATTTTAAAAAAAATTATTAGGAAGTTGCCATTGTCCTTTTAATGATCCATATACTTTCACAAAGATTTCTTTTCAGCCATTGCATAGTTTATGATTTTATAGTGAAATCTGGCTTCCAAAACTTAATGGAGATTTTGCCATTGACCTGAAAAAAGCCAGAATTACACACTTTTTTTTTCTTTTAAGAGGTACAAACCAAAATTACATGCATAATTAGTCATAATTCTTCTCAGACAAATAGAGTAACTCATCTGTTGTTTGCTTAAGTCATATTTTCAACAGTAATTATTTAGCAAGTTCCAATCAACAGTAATTAGTGCAGCATAAATAGTTTTGAACTTGTAGAACATGCCTGCAAAGGGCTGGACCATTTTTGTTGCAAAAGCTTGAAGCCAAAAACACTGCTACTATATACTCGTTAGTAAATATAGTAAATATAGTTAGTAAATATTTCTGTCCTCTGGGACAGAAATGTAACTTGTAGTCACTGCAGAGGGACAGGAGCGTGGACTTTGTCCTGCGGGGTGGCGAACCCCTGCGGGGTGGTGAACTGCTGGAATCACCTGGGGCAGCTGGATGGCGTTTGGGGTGTGGTGGTAAATGCAGCTGCTGTTGCGGATTGAATTTTTCTCATGAATAGATGCGAATGAGCATATGATCAGTGCCATTCCAGCAACCTGAATGGGCTGTACTGTACTGACTGTGCTTCCTCGGAGCACAGACAGCCACTGACATTGTAATTTAGAGTGGGCTGCCACAGTTCTGGATGCACTGTGGGGCGTTACACACTTGTCATTTCCCCCCCTCAACCCGCCCTCCCCACCCTGGCAAGGATGCCTTTTCTGGGTGAAGATTTCTAGACATAATTTGTTTGGGCAGCTGTATTTTTAAGGAAAAATGACGTTTTAGGATTCTTTACAGGCTATGTACCTCCAGTGGCATGCATCATGTACTATACACTGAATAACTATGTAAATTATGTGGAGAGGGGAAGTCCTTACGCTTCATTTTTTCCAGAGGCTTTTATAAATATCTCTATAATAGAATATGTACACCCTACCTGTGCCAGTATCAGAGCATTCCGAAGGGGAAGATGTGTCCTTTGGACACTGATTATAGTCCCTTTCAAGGGAGTGGAATGGTGTTTGTGGGTCCTCTAATATCTCTAAGAGTACTAAGCTGACCATCTTGTCATGTGTTACACCTTGTTCCTGGACTTCACATTGTTTAAGTGGGATGGTTTAGGTGGGAGCTTTTTTTGTTTGTTTGTTTTAAAGTTATTCTTCTTGGATTTCTGGATTCTTTTGGTCTCTTAATCATGGTTTGCATCCTTTTTATTTAACCTATTTGGTAAAGATTTACCCTGATTTGGCAACTACCGCTTGATTTTGGGAAACGTTGAGAATGGGGAATACAGTATTTCTCTCTGTTTGAACAAGTATTTGCACTTCTTTAAGTGAGGAAAACTCGGCTATACCAAATAGAGCTTGCACAGAAAGTCCTTTTTACATTTTGCATGTGGAATTACTATTCTGTTTTTTCTGTATAGGATTTTAGGTCATGGCTGTTCACATACAATCCATGTGCCATCTAGCAGCGTGTTACTGAGCAGTGAGACTTTTCATCCTATCATTGGAGCAATGAGAAGAACCAGATAAAACGGAGAGTTCTGTTATGGTAACAGACAACGCATGGCTGGAGTTTTGCCTGTAGTAAAGTATCTGTTGCAATGTATTTGTTACGAGGACAAGTCTGAAAAGACAGCTTGCCTTCACAGTGAAGGGCAGCATATTTTGTAATACCCCTGAGCAAATAGGGAAATTAATTTAGTAACATTGACCTGTCCTGTAACAAAATTTTGTCTTATGCTTGGGTAAACTTGACCTGTGTTAAGAGTTCTGCTTGCCCAGCTATTTACCAAAACCTCCAGGATTAACATCTTAGTCATCATCTCTGTGTTTTGGGTCCAGATTGTTTTGTTAATGAAAAATGACTGAAGAATGAGCTGTTACAAGGCTGCCTAGGTTATTCTGTGGGTCATATGTTAAAGGTGCCAAGAGCCATTACAAGCCATGTTACAGGTCAGGAGGAAATAAGTATTTGTGGGTTACAAGGAGAAAAAATGAGGCCTTCAAATGAGGGCACTCGCTGCTGAATGCAAATGGATTTTATTTTAACAACTGAAGTAGATTTGGTAAATCAGGCCAGCAGTCTCTTGTGTGTTCATTTGCCTCCTCATTTGAAGGTAAAAGTTGTTCACTCTGTCTTCTTTTTGCTGGATGTGTTCAGAGCTCCTTTCATAACCTTTTTCTGTACTTTTTTCTTTCTAACCTCCCTATTTGATTTCAACCTTTCTCTCATTTCTGAGAAGTTTCCAGTATCGTCCTGTGTTCTTCCATCACAGCTTGTAAGGGAATGTGTTTTCCCACCACTGCTCCTCAAGGTAGCCCCTTATGTAATTCCAGTTTTTAGCTGCTTCAGAAGAAGTCAGTCACAGCTCAGCCACAGCTTTCCAGGGGCTGAAAGCAAGAGGTGAGGATTGATCTTGAGCTGATAGCTGCCGACACCTCTCTCTTCTATCCCATTTCTCTTCTCTCTTGTCTTCCTTTCTTCATGACACTGTCTTAGCGAATATACTTAAATCCTCTGTGTTATGGCACGGTTCCTGCAGTATATTTGAGAAGGTGGTCTTGGCTTTGTTCTGGGGGAGTGTGGCTCAGATTGTGCTCTTGTCTTGCAGAAGGGAGAAAAAGAATTTTCTCTTTTCCCTTACATTTTTGCGGTGGTGGAAATAGTCCTTGGCAGTAGGAGGTGATTGCATGTGCTCCTTCACATGACAAGATGTGGCTTCTTGGCAGCTGGGCAGTAATATGGCACTGAACAAGACTGCAATATGCTTTAAACTCTACCCTTTATTATTCTTAGTTTGCTTCCTTCCTTGGCAAACTATGGAATAAATTGCAGCTTGGTGGTAGGATGATGTTTGAAATGACAGAACAGGAATCAGATGCCAGACTTCAACAGGAGAGAAGTGTGAATCCTGAGTTATGTTAAAATAATGCTTCCCTATGCCTCATGTCAGTTAATAATTCTAGAAGCTTGGGAGTTAATACAAACATCTAAAATTATAAATGGCTGTAGCAGCGTGTAGGATTAACTTGTATTGGATACTTAAATTGTGTTTATTAAAATTTAATTGCCAGGAGAAGTTTGAACTATGGATATTTTTCTTTTAATAAAAAGAAATGGCTTCATCACAGTCACTAAATATTCTGCATAAGTAGTAACTTCAGCCTCTGAATAAAAAAGCCCTTGTAACCAAAAGTAAGGATTGCCATTATTATAACAGGAAGTTGGTATCACAATAGTAGTAGGGTGTAACTGTTCCTCTTGCATTTTTTGTTGTTCTCAGCCTAAATCTCTACTGTTCTTTTGAGCTCGTATCTGAGAGGAACCAGTGTGATTTTATGCTGAGACTGAAAAATAGAATCTCTGCATGGGAGCGTGTGGGGTGGGGTTTTTTTCTGTCTCAAAAAACAATGGGATCATGCTTTTAAGCTGAGGCAGATTTCAGTAGGAGGACTGGATGCAAGGCTTTTGCATACTATGATCTTTAGAGGTAATCCAAGATGTGTATTTAGAACTCATTTAATTAAAACCTAGGAATGTTTTTCTGATAGTTGCTAAACTAAATAAATGCTTACGTTAAAGCTGCTAATTGGCTATCAGTGGAATGCAAATAGAAGTCTGTGACTACTTCTCATGTGATACACAGGTATGTGTTATACTTGTGTGGAGTGATTTTTTTAAAAAAATTTTGTTTGTTTTAAGCATGGCCAAATACACATACAGGAACTTACAATGGCAGACAGGAAAAAATATTTTGCACATTTTGAAATTAGTTGATCAGCAGAACTGAAACTAAGTTAACGTGAAGAAAAAAGAAATGTGGAATTTCATCTGGACCTTGTGTGGAAATACACTGTCACTAGGTACATGAGTTTATACTTATTTAAACTACAAGAGTGTAGCCAGGCATTTGTTTGCATAATGAAATCTGATAAACTGAAGGAAACTGAACTACTTTGTCTTCCATTTGATTTATAAAATATAATTGCCAGATACTGTCATATTTGCCTGGAGGCAGAATGAAGTCTCTGTGACTGCATTTTCTGAAAGCATGGTAGTATTACAACTGTCTGTTTTCTGGAAATGCTTGAGATGCTGCCTGAATTCCGACTAGAGCACTGCTGGAAGGAGGGACAGTCACCAGCAGGGTCATGCCCAGGAGGTAGGGACCGAGGATCACACTGCTGGTGCTCTGAAGGTGAATGGTTACATGCTACAAAAAACAGCAAAAGTGCTTTTTGGTTGTGAGGTTCATCATGCCTCTCTTCTTTTTTTTCTTAAATCTCTTAACAACAGATGGGCAGGCTTTTCATTTATTCGACTTAGGAAAGAATTCTGGGTGGACTGCAAGCAGCTTCACTATGCATATAGCTACTCTAGATATTTTACAATCAGGTACCACTGGAACAAGTACAGTTTGGACAAGCAAAATCTAGGAGAGACAGATGCTCTGTCTGTTTGCTTAAAGCTACAGATATTTGTGTTAATTTGGGCCTTATCTGTAAATAAGTCACGTGTACAGCATGTGAAACACATTCCACTTTTTTCAGTCTTTCTGCTTACGTTCATAACGTAATGGTGAGTATAGCTTAGATCTGGCATTTTTATGTTGCTTGGAGGTGAGGCTCAGAGTGGAAAATACTGGTCGTTATTTCTAGGTTGTCATCATTCTCTAGCTTTTCAGAAAAAAATAAAATGAACTTTTTTAATGCCCCTGATTACCAAACTAGAGGCTGAAGTTGCTGTGGCATTGTGTTTTTTGGTGTTATTCTACTGTAGCAGCACCAGGCTTTAGGCTCGAGAGGAATACCAATTTCCCATCTTCAGAAAATGCTTAAATAAATGCCTGGTGAAAGTCAACCAGTCAAACCCTTGCTGTCTGCCTGTTCTACACATCTGCTGCTGATCACCCAAAATACCAACCCCTGACACTGTGGCTTCTGCTGAGGTTGTTCTGTCAGCTCTGACCTTGCTGGGGTCACCCAGCTATGGCTGCAGCACAGCAAAACTGGTTTTGTTCAAATAGAATAGAATAGAATCACTAAGGTTGGAAGAGACCTTTAAGATCATCAAATGTAACCATCACCCTAACACCATCGTGCCCACTAAACCATGTCCTGAAGTGCCACATCCACGTGCTTCATGAACACCTCCAGGGATGGTAGTTCCACCACCTTTGTGGGCAGCCTGTTCCAGTGTTTGACCGCTCTTTCAGTAAATAAATTTTTCCTGATTTCCTAATGCTCTTGTCCTGCCATCTGGGCTGTCACTGGCAGTCCACGAGAAACTTCCTGTATACAGATCGACACATAGAAATTATGTTTCACCCAAGAGATGCATGTGTGCATATATGTCCATTATGACGACTGCAGTATTTGCATGGTACCAGCTGTTTGTGAAGAACAAAGGGCCACAAAGATGATCAGAGGGCTGGAGCACCTCTGCTATGGAGACAGGCTGAGAGAGTTGGGGCTGTTCAGCCTGGAGAAGAGAAGACTGTGGGGGGACCTTATAGCGACCTTCCAATACCTGAAAGGTGCCTATAAGAAATCTGGGAGGAACTGATCACTAGGGCATGTAGTGATAGGACGAGGGGTAATGGTTTTAAGGTAGAAGAGGTTAGCTTTAGGTTGGATATTAGGAAGAAGTTCTTCAACATGAGGGTGGTAGATCACTGGAACAGGTTGCCCAGAGAGGTGGTTGAGGTCCTGTCCATGGAGATATTCAAGGTCAGGCTTGATGAGGCACTGAGCAACCTGACCTGGTAACATTGTCCCTGCTCACTGCAGGAGGTTGAACTGGATGAGCTTTAAAGGTCACTTCCGACCTTACACATTCTATGATCCTATTCTATGAATTTAATCCATAGGATTTTGTACTGCACTGAAGATTTCTTTTTCCGTTGAAGTAAACAAGATTCTAACGTTTGAGGCTGTGTTCTGCTTCCCTGCAGTGTGAGAGATGTTTTTTTCCTTTTGAGAAACGTGTGCTCTTCATTTTAACTGAATCCAAGCAATTAAAAATATACCTCCCCAGGGAGGGGAAGGATGAAAAGAACAGGAGAGGATATGAAAATACTTAAAAATATATTTCTAGGTCAGTTAATTTTCAGAAGGCTGAAGCCAAAGAATGCTGTGTACCTGTAACTTTGTGAATCAGGTAAGGGCAGGGACAGCCTCCGAGAAGAACTATAGTCTGTGCAGCTTGTTTTTGAATTGTTATCAGTATATGTGTGCGGATGTGAAGCTGTTACTGTGACACATGTTGTCTTCTGCATACTTAGAGAAATATAAATGCAATGTAAATGGAAAAATGTTGAAATGTAAATGTGGATTGCTTGAATGACCAAGCATTTTGCAACTGTTTTCTGTATCCTTTGTTACTTTAATGCACGATTTGTAAATTACTTATTTCAGCTGAAGCACGTAAAGATGCAGTATATTACTCCTCACATACATAAAATACTAGAAAGAAAACTGCTGGTACTAGGTGGTAATAAGAGGTTGACTTCAGTAGGTATCCACCATTTATGAATTCGTTGGATGTAGGTTATTTCAGAACAGATGGAAGTAGCAGCCTGGATTCGGAGACCATCATTGCTGCTGTACAGCTGCCTTCTCTCCCTGTTCATTTTGTTCTTCTGCTCTGTCAACTCTTAACTGTCTCCAAGGCTATAATTCAAGTCCATGCCTTCCTTTACCTGTTGTCCTATTGCGTTGGGTTTTCTTTGCTCCGTTGATTTGGGTGACTAATATCCAACACCTCCTCCACGTCTGAATACTCTAATTAATTTTTTTAAATAATTGCAAACTATTAAGAAAGAATTCTTCTATAGACTTTAACCTTATTTTTTAGATTTCATGTGGCAGCCTGAAAAATTATATTATTTATATTAAATACATCCTTTCAGATGATCCCGTGACCCCCTGTGCACTGCGAGCTGCCCAGACATGGTAGCGGCTGTGTGCTGGAGCAGAGTGAGATTCCTCTTTCCATCCAAGTGCTTCAGCAGTCGCTGTGCTGGAAACTCACTTCCATCTCCTTCCTGTGATAATTTCTTGTGTCTTGGCCATTCCTCCCATTCTGAAAATCTTTTTATTATGTTCTCTAATGCAAGCATTAAGTTCATCAAGTGCTTTCTTGGAGGTGTGTGATGAAGAACCTGTGAAACCCGTGTGTGGTGTTGCAGTCATGCAGAGGGTGGAGAGAAGATGTTGGTGCAGCGCAAATGGAAGACCTAGAGCCTAGGAGGAGTTTACAAGCGGGCAAAAGTCATCAGTCTCTGCCAGGGCATGTGGCTCCTCATACTGCAGAAGCAGGACCTCACTGGGAAGTGCCAGCAAGTTCAGAAACGAGCCACAAGAATTTTCATTTGCGTGGGTGTGCCTCCCCCCGCCGCCCCATCTCTCTGTTTACTGAGAAGTGAACCTTCAGGGTTTTTAGCCACATGAAAGTAACCTAGAAAAAGTGTTTGTCAGAACTACTTCAGTGCTGTAAAACCCTCTGTAACAGATCAGTTCCACTTTTTCAGGAACTTCCCTGTGGTTCGTAAGCATTAGAAACTGCTGGAAGTTGAGAACTTGCTGTTGCAGGCCCTGCTCTACAATGAGGCAGAGAAGGGTGCTCAGATTTACTGCTGGGGAGAAGCTGGTGCCTCCTGAGCCTGGAGCAGCTCTGCTACAGCACGGTCTGTGACAGAGCTCCGCTGTTGGAGGCAGAGCTGCCTTTTCCCAGATTCCTAGGAAGGTCAGGACGTCCTGCTATGTGTTCAGCATCTCCAGGAACGCTATTTTGGGCAACTAGCAGCACTGTGTGTTTAACAGGATCCCTTGTTTTTTTGCAGAGAGCCATTTTCTTCCTCTTGCCTCATGGAGGTGGGTTTGTGCTCCCAAGCTCACTTTCTCCCATTCCCTTGAAATAGGCCAGACCATTGCCCAGCACAAGACAAAGTTCTCAAACTAGCAGGGCATCATCAACCTTACTTGCACACAGGCTTTTGAGCCCGTGAATCTGGGGGAAACCCTGCCGCTAGACCACAGATCTAGTTTGTTTTGCCACATTCACATAGTAGTTTTGTGGTTTCCTAGTCTGGGAGGAGACTCAATGGAACTAATTTTTACTTTACGAGGATGAAGCCTTTGCTAAAGAGCCGGAACTGGATGTGTGAGCAAAGAGGGCGATGTTTGGCGTTTACTTGTGGAGGAGGGCAATCATCACAAAACTGGTAGTGTTGTGTTCAGCCATTAATAGCAAACTGGTTGTTTTAACTGGAGGAGCATTAGTGCTAATGAAGTATCTAACTTGAAAATTGGATGTAGCTTTTGAGGATGAAAATCATAATGATGCACACTGGAGTGCTGTTTTGGTCTCAGCCCCCAAGCTGCCTTTATGACCAAAGTCAGCATGTGTTCAGCAAGGGAAAAAGTCCTGGGAAAGGATTGGAAAGGATTTGGAAGGATTTTTCCTGGGAAGACTTGGGAAAGTCCATTTATTCAGCTCTGCAGTGTTGAGGAAGCAGCAGCCTGAGACAGAGCTGATCCCTGCACACCAGGGAAAGCAACGTGAGGTTCTCAGCAGTGCCCCCCAGCAGCGAGTGCCTGCTGCTTGCTACAGCGGGCAGGCACTGCAGAGGAGGAGAGGCATCTTCCCTGCCTTCCCAGCCTATTGAATTTTAGAGCTTCAGGTTGTCTTGCTTTCTTCCTCCCCACTTCCCTCTTTTCAGTGTTTTTTTTTTGTGTGCTTGCTGTCTAAAGTGATGGTTAACCCCTTGTCCTGCCCACATGCTCTGCTCACACGGCTTAATTGCTTTTTGTACTTGTAGGTAACAGCCTCCTGTATTCTAAATGCCTGGTTTCTGTGCTTATTGCAATGGCTCATCTTGCTTTAGGGCAAATGAAGGATTTGCTTTTCATGTAAAAATAGCTTTATTATTTTCATATGTGAGTAGCAATCGGGGCAGGCATATTTCCAGGTCAGCCTGGAGATGGGCTTGGATAGTGAAAGCCTCTGTTCCAAAAATGGGCTGGAACCGACAACAGTTCTTGATCTGTTGGGCAAAGCGAACTGGCCTGGAGAAGACTGTGATCCCTTTTTTGGGTGCACATGCAACATGCTGGTATTCTTCTGCTATGGAGGGGAGCCAAGCATTGACATAATGAGCACTTTACTCTGTTAAGTACTTACATTAGTTCTCCAGTTTACTCATGATCGTGTTCTTTTGGTAATTGTAGGCTTGGGTTTTGAATAAAAGATTACAAAGGAAAGTTTCTTAGAGCATAGTCTGCAACTGCAAGTGCTTGAGAGTATCGGAGTAGAAGGGATGTTTGCAGGAGCAGTCTGTATTATTCCACAAGACTGTGCTCAGTTGGATACTGAGTAAATAAACAGTAAATGTGCAAATCTTGGATAAAGTTGTTCTGTGCTTGTTTAGATAGTCCAGCTGTACTTTGGATTTTGTTCTCTGTGGTAGCTGCCTTGTGAATCTTCTGGCTCGCTGCCTTGTATTTCTAGATTTATATGAACATGATGTGGATCTTTTTCATCTTTGTATTTTCCTAGTTCATATTTTTACTTCCTTCAGGCATATTTTAGGAGTCTTTTGCAGGCTTTTAAAAACTAGTCAGCTTGAATTTTCCCTTTATCTTCACAAAAGTCACTCCAGAAGTAAGAAAAAAAAAGCACAGAGGGGGAACTACAGGCAGCATTATAAATGTCCTTTCAGAACAGAAAAGCAGATTTAACATGAGTTAAAAACTCAGCTCTGTTTCAGAGTTGCAAAAGCTCTTTTATTCACCAGAGAACTGTTAAAGCGAGTCATTTTTGGCATAGTATCGGGCAGGGAAGCATGACAAAGTGCAGTGGAATTCACTGAGCTCCAATCCAGCTTGTAGTGGTATATGGCTTTAGTGTATGGAGCAGTGCAGAAAGCACTGGGGGCTGGGGAGGCCTTCGTGTTTCATCAGCTACTGAGTAACAGTGCGCTCCTTCCTCAAACCCTGCCTGCAACAGCAGAGGTGCCCTTGGGTGCTTGGGGCAGGAGGCAAAACGTGAGGAGCCTGCACAAGCGGAGTTTGTGGTAGACCTTGGTGCTGGTCTCTGAGCGCTGCTCTGCAGAGTGCGGTGGGATGGGAGATTTGGGAAGAGCGCTGTGTTTGGGATTGCAGATCAACGGTGCAGGTCTGGGCTGGGAGCAGATCCCCAGCCCTGCATGCTGGAAGGTTCTGGAGCTGACATTCTGTCCTCATTGAAATCAGCAGCAAAATTCCTATTGATTTCATCAGGCCAGAGCTTTGCTGCTTATTCTGAGCAGTAAGAGAGTCCTCCCGCTTCACCAGCACACACACATGCTAAGTCCATTTCCTTAGGTTATGGCTCTTTTAGCCTTTCATGGAAATCTGTTCAAATCCATTTAGTATCGGTAGCTTGGATGTCAGATTACATGGACGGTTAAACCCAGCTATAGGTGATAATTAATAACTAGTTAACATATTCCTGTAATTTGAAGCATACCTGGTATTTTCCTTTTTTCTTCTCTAAATTACGATGTTGGTGTTCACAGAGTTTTCCAAGCATTTGTAATGCATAAGAAAGCACGATGGTACCTTTCCTGGCAGAACAGGGTCTTTGGTCAATGACCTGTGTGTTAGAAACTGGGAAAAGCTTGGGGTGGTATGGATCATGTTACCAGTGTAAATTGCTAACAAGAGTTTTCCTGTTCACCGTGGGTTTCACATTTGCATTGTGCTGTTACAGTGATAATCAAATACAAAGCCTCTGCTGTACTGGCATTGCAGTAAAGCTGCGTGGGGCAACACCACAGCAAAACATGAGGTTTCTACCCAGAAGACCTTACAGCCTGAATTGGTGTCTCTAAGGTAGGGATGCAACACAGAGAAGATAAAAGGATAATGATATTTAGTGTTTTTATTGTTCATATGGATATCTCTCATTTTCCGCTTACTTAATGCTCTTCAAGAGGAGAGCTTGAGGTTGTATTGAAAATGTGGGTCAGATTATTACAGGGTAGGGTATTTCTGCTTTAGATTCTTAGCTCTACCCTTTTGCAGAGCTGAGCTGAAAGTTGAAAAATTACTATGAAAATTGATCTACAATTATTGCTATAGTTGTTCAAGTAATGGGCTGCATATGGAACTACAATGACTGTGTTACTGTTTTCTTTGCATGGCAGTACTTCAGAGAGTTCCAGCATCTCAGATCTCGCGTGTTGTGGAACATCCATCCTACAAATTTCACTTGTGGGGAAAAAATGGCATAAATTCAGGCTTTCACACATACTTCCATATGTGTGTATGTGTGTGTATATACACACACACATATACTTCTACGCTTGCTTCTCCTTGGTCTCTGTGGTTAGTCTCCAAGGGTGGTGACGGATACTGAAAAGCTTGATTAAAACTAGTTAATCATGATGTTGACAGTTTTAAGAGCTGAGGGATACCTTGGAGAAAAGGAATAGACAGTTGCAGTGCTTGCTACAGGAAGCAATGTGGATGTGGAAACAGTGTGTCTTCATGAACCGTGCTGTTCAGGAATCATTGCCTCTGCAATTCTGCATCTCACAGTGTCATCCAAGGCCGTGTGCATGCAGACAGGAGCCCAGGTGAGATGCACATGCAGCAGAAGTGAGGCAAAGGCATTTCTCTGGAGCTGTATGAATTACTCCAAAATGACTTCTTGGAGTTTACTGGTGTAGCATGAGTGCTGTTTTACAAAGCCTCCCTTCCATGCCATGTAGCATTGTGCTTGTTACTGCCACTGCTATCCCATCAAAGCACTGCCCGGGTTACATTCTGCATCCAAAATACTCAAAAAGAATTTTGCCCAGCGTGATTTTGCTGTACTTTTAAGAATATGTTTTCTCAGCAAAGAAAAGTGATTACTTTTCTCTTCTTGGTTTCTTAATATTTTGCACCCTTAAAGAGCTGAGAAGAAACATTGCTGTCTCTGAATATTATTCATGCAACTGAGCATGTGCTATAATAACAATAATAATGAAGCCTGAAAAACAATGCTGAAAGCATTGAAAAAAACAATCTCCTAAAAGTCTGAGTAAAGGCTTGAAGGGGGGACATGAAGAACGTTGATCCACTGCCAGGATTACTGGGAATGGTTTCTTGATCTGATCGAGCCTTGTCAAGCTTTCTCCTCAGACTTCAACTGTGGATGAAGGATGAGGGGAACCATGTCCTCTGCTCTGCTCTCCTCCCTCTCCTTTGTTTCAGTCTAATCAAGTTCAGACTTCTTTAGAGTTCAAAATACTGTATTTTCCTAAGAAATATAGCTGTTATGGAATAGATCCAATATCTTGTAGAGTTGGTGTTACAGTGAGATTTTTTTTTCCTCCCCCTGTGGTTTAAAATTACTTGTCTAACATGTTGATTTATAGCCCATCATGTAAGACTATTTCCCCTTGGCTATATCCTTTTTAGATGATAAGACGTATTTCTGAAAAATGTCTTGTTATTGCCTTGAAATATTAAGTGATAATTGCACGAGAGGAATTAGCTTGTTAAACCTAATATGACACCAACACGCAAAATACTGTAATTAAAAACTTTCTTAAGGCAGCATAGACAGAGAAAAAAAGAAAAACATTATGTTTTGAAATATCAGAAGCATATTCTGTTCATCTGGGAATTTTGCAGGTTGGGGTGAAGGAAGGAGACTTCAGGGGAGCAGCTTTTGGTGGCGATGCCAGAGCTCCTCATCTTCCTGCTCATTCTTCCCTGGTTCATCCCTGCAAGCTGTGCCAGCACAGTGCTTGCGGAGCTGATCAGTGACTGCTCAGGGAACTGATCCAGGTTAAAAATAACTTTTTCAGAATGGTGAGAGGGACACAAGCACAATTGGAGATACGGCAGTGGGCACAGAAAGAAGCAGAGAAGTTGAGAGCGGTGGCAGCTGCTTTGGCTGTCAACCACCATCAGAGGAAATGCTGAGAGAAAGCTCAGCCTGCACTCATGTGCTCTCTCCTTCCAGCTGTGCTCCAGAGGGGCCATCTGCTCAATGCTGTCTCTTCTCACTCCTCCTCTCACCACATCTTGCTGCCCCAGCTGAGATGCTGCTGGTGTTAACCTGAGCTCACTTGGGTCAAAGTGAGCCGAGTTAGCTTCAACAGCTAAATCACAGATCTCTGCTAACCCAGCTGGCTCAGGGAGTAACTGAAGTCCTCAAAGCACCCTCCCTATGGGGACAGACAGTTGGGGCTGCTCAGCCTGGAGAAGAGAAGGCTCCCAGGGGACTTTACTGCAGTCTTCCAGTTCCTGAAGAGGTCCTACAGGAAAGCTGGGGAGGGACTTTTTACCAGGGCAGGTAGTGATATTACAAGAGGTAATGGTTTTAAAATGGAAGAGGGTAGATTTAGACTGAATATTAGGAAGAAATTCTTCACTGTGAGGGTGGTGAGACACTGGCACAGGTTGCCCAGGGAAGCTGTGGATCCCCCCTCCCTGGCAGTGTTCAAGGCCAGGTTGGATGGGGCTTTGAGCAGCCTGGGCTGGTGGGAGGTGTCCCTGCCCATGGCAGGGGTTGGACTGGATGAGCTTCAAGGTCCCTTCCAACCCAAACCATTCTGTGATCTATGACTGGATCGCCCTGTGGTCAGGCAGAAGGGAAGCAGGTGACACCTCTGGCACAGGGAACAGTGACTTGCAGCTGGTAGTTAATGTGTGAGTACTAAGTTATGAATGCTGAAAATAGCAGTGCAGTCACTTTTCTTGTTGCTGTGGCTGATTACATTGATGGCTAACGGCAGGTTTGTGAGGAGATGCTAATGTTAGGAGATGGCATTGAGGAGGCTCTTGCAAGAGGATTTCTTTTCTTAAAGCAACCTAAAATACCTATCACAGCCTTTGAACGTAAATGGAGTGGAGTGAGAAAGATGCTTCTTCAGTACTGTGTGTCTTGACTATTAAAGTGCACTGCCTGGGCTGTAGCCAACAGAAATAACATTGGGGTGAACTGGGTAAAGACATTGCTAAGGAAATACCGGATTAAAAAAAGGACAATTTAGGAGAGATATTGTGGAAAACTAGAAAGAAATGGTTTTATACTTTCCAAAGATACTTTTGAAAATAATTATGCAATAAAACCAAAGCTTGATAGCTATTCCTTTCAGTTACTCCATTCAATATTATCTAATATTTCTCCTCCTACTCTTCTATGTTGAGCTGGACTTGGGTGTCAGCTTAAAAGGCTCCTCTGGAACATGGACTGAAGTGCATGTTACCAACTGGCTTTATTTTTTCTTTATTTATTTTTACATGTCTCTGTTCTCACTGAGCACAGGGAAGAAGCAGTTGTGTGAACCATTACCATGGAGCAGAAGCAGTCTTGCATTTGCTTCCCACTCTTGGTCAGTTCTGGGGACCCCGTTGGGCATTTTTCCCTCCCCCCTTCCCCCCAGCAGCTCCCGAGCTGAGGAAGATGCAGCTGCTCTCTTGGGGGAATTGTTTGCCTCTCTGAGGAATCTTGTCCCGGTCAGCTATGTGCTAAGAATGTGAATAATTTTGCTGCGGCTGCTTTACATGTAAAAAGCCTGACCTTAAGATATTTTATCCAGCTGGGGTTTTTTTTTTTCTCTTTTTTGCCTCTAGCACTGTTAAGAGTTTTATCTTGCGGCTGCAGAAAGCTGCAGTGACTGGCAGTCCTACATAGCGTTTAGTACAACGGGGTATTTTTGGAGTCCTAAAAATCGTGAAGTGGCAGTCAGTGTTGTTTAGCAAGTCTTACTTTAGGACCTGTACTTATACATGTGTATTTGATAGAGGGAATGAAACTTAAGTGCTACATGGAGACTTCTGGAAAACGTCTAATGAGATCTCTAGTGTGCAGAGTTTGGGTATATTGTATTACAGGGTTGAGCATATTGGTTTTAAAGTGTTAAAAGCTGAATGCCTTTTTTATATTTTTAATGGGAATTTTTAAAGAAGAAAGCGTTACAATTAACAAACAAAATTCAAAAACATCAACTTTTTTTTAAAATATTGTATGTAATGTTCTACATCTTCCTTCTCTTTGAACAACTAATAGGACAAGTTGTCTTGCCCCACGTGCGTGCGTGCGTCTGTACTGAAAAATATCAGGAATCTCGAGATAAAATCCGGTCTTTATTCGATCATGTAAGATGCGCTGCGTTGGACTGTGATGCTGAGAGAGAAGAAGTCTTCATTGGTCTCACAATGCAGCTATATTTCTGGCATTTTTTTTCCCCTTTTTGACTGTGCATTACAGCTTGATGTCAGCTGGGGTCCCATTGTGGTAAAAATCCTCAAAGGAGAGGAGAGTTCAGTGGAAATGCATTCCAACCAGATATCCTGGAGGTTTTATAGTTCTAGTAAAGTACGCCTCAAAGAAAAATCAAGGAGAGCAAAACTCCTAAACTTTTAAAGGCCATATCAGGAATACAATTGAACCTTGTTTGGAAAACTATGTTAGTATTTGACCTTGCGTATGAATGGGCGACTTAATTTTGCTGTCTTTATTTGATTTTTTCTTGCCTTGGAGAAGAGGTTTTAAAACAACACTTGAAAGTTCTAGTGGTTTAAAACTGAAATAAATGTATAAAGTTACAAGAAATGGAGAGGAGATGAGTATCACTCTTTAAATTTAAATTCTTATGAAATATAGGAAAACATCTAATGCCTTAAGTAGACAGCACTCGGTAAAAATGACAGAGGCACCGTTAACAGGGATAGAGGCAAAATTCAATTTGCAGAGTTGTCTATGGAGAAGTACAAGAAATGATACCAAAGCATTGTGAACTTGCAGCACCGTGCGACTTTCTGGGGAACACCTGGCTTTGGCAGTGCAATGAGCTCCTCCAGTCTTTGACGCAATTCTTTTCTGCGCTTTGGGGCTTTATTCCTGGACAAAAAAACCTCATAACTCATCTTGCCGAATCTGAATACCCAGTTTACAAGTCCCTCATATCCAGTTTGGCTGAGAAATAATTTGCAAGCTCTGTGAATATTTTTAAAAATCCTCTTTTATACATAGCTCAATATGTGTGTATCTTTCTAGTAGAAGGAAAAGCAATGGGAATTACTTGGCCTCTGTGGCCACTGAAAAGAAATGCTTTGATACACAAATAGCGTTATTGTAAATGTAATGCCAGCCAAATGCATTTTTGGCTAACACGTGAGCAATAAAATTAGCAAACACATCACTTGCTGCTAATGAAGGGGAATAAGCTCATCATGAAACCTTCACTGAATTGCTATTCTATCCAACTTGATTTACTTGCCCTGATTGAGTAAGAAACTGCTGTCTCAAAAAGAAAAAGGAGGAGGAGGGATGTGGGCGCTGGTAGGAAGGAGTCACACCATCATCCAGCCAGCTCCTTGTGTGAAAAGCGGGTCTGGAGAAGAGCCCCTGCTCTTCGGTCCTGCTGCTCCTGCAGCAAATGGGCCTGGTTACTAAAGGTGTAAAATACTAAGACTGCAAAACATCCCACCTGAGGAAGATCCTGATTCCAAGTGATTATTTAAAAGATTTTATGTAGAACAGAGTAGCAGGTGCCATTTTTTATTCAGGGCTGGATTTCATGCATGAGGATCCTGGTACACAACTGGAAATGAAGCTGTACTGGAGTGCCTCCAAATAACAGCACTGCTCTGCAGTGTGGTGCACCTTTCCCTCCAGGTTGGATCCAAATCTGTCTCAGCGATTAAAATGCTTTCTGTGCAAGGCTCTTCACCATCTTCTACGTGTATTGAGAGTTTGTGAGAGTTTAGTGGAATCAGTAAACTCCTGAAGCCAACTAACTAAGTTTTTCCTTCAGGAATATATTTTGCTTCATTGCTAGGTGCTGCAGTGCTTATTAATATTCTCAAACTGACCTTTAATAATTACACTGGTGTTGATGTCAGCGCGGTTGGCCAAATTTGCATGCTTCGTCAGACAAGAGCAGAAGTGGAGGCAGGAGAAATGAGTCTGGCTGGAGTCTGCTGGTTCTGATTGCGATGGTGAAACGCACAGCACCTCTCCTGCTCTCCTGATGCTTGCAATACACCTTGAGGAAGAAGTGATAGGAAAACGCCTTCTGTTCTGCTTGTCTTTTCAAGCTGAATTATTACTTTAAGTTGAGTTTCTGGATCCGTTATTGCCTTCTGGATATAAATCACAGCAATCAAAAGGAAGGTTTCAAACCAAATAGCGACAGAGTATTTGACAATCCATGCGTATCTTCCTCCTTATAAAGCCTTTAACACCCAATGTTGTCTGCTGACAGCTTTTGGCAAACCCTGGCAGCCCCCTACTATAAAGTGCTGAAAGGATTCACGGCTCTTTGCATCAACTCAACTATTTTAAGACAGGGAGATGGAAGGTGTTGTATTCAAGGATTTAGCAACTTGTATCAAAACACAGAAACTTGGTAACAGACCCTCCAGCGGCTTGGACTTTCTGTCCTGGAGGAAGCATTTGATTTGGGGCATCAGATGGACAGCTCTTGTGCTCTGAGTCACATTTGTGAGCCTCAGAGCTTGCCTGGTGTTGGACTTGGTATGTAAAGGGAATGGCACGTTTGGTAGCACCTCAGTTACTAAAAAACGTGAACAGGAACCTGGAAGAGTTTTTCACTAAAAGTTACAGGAAGATAAGAGGCCGAATCTGCTATGGACCATGTCCAGAGAGCAGGAAGTTCCCTGTTCCTGTCGCCAGAGTGAGGGAACTTGGAAAAGTGAAATAGCACCTTTGGAATGGAGCTGTGTGTTCACACGTGCATGAAGTAAGCAAAGCTCTTCCAAGCTGCTCTGTAACATAAACCTGCCGATGCAGTAATTTATAAGTGCTGTTTATATAGCATGATTCTGCTTTCAGTGTAAGATTTCTGAATTAGCACATAAGGCCACTCCTGGTTCAAGTTCCCTCTGCTCCAGTGCTAAGAAAAGATTAGGGGAGATTTGTACAACTTTCTGTCTGTTGATGCACCCACCATGGGTCATTTGGTTAGACTGAACTCTAAATAGTTTCAGTAGCTCTCCAGTGAGCTGACTTAGAGAGTAATGAGGAACAATTATGGCTGTATATACAATTGTTTGTTCTGTTTTAAATTAGAAACCCTTTTTAGCATAGGATTCTGCCCTTCTGTTTGTGTAGAGCTCAGCACAGTGCAGGTGGTTTCAGGTGCCGTCACAGCAGAGAAGATTTTGAGCAGCTAAGAGAGATTTCAAGCAATGAAGATGTGCAAATACGCACTTTCCCCTCTCCTTTATTTTACCATTAATGCAAATCTAGTCTGTGAATTGAGTTCTATAGATAGTCCCATAGCACTGCTTGTGTTCAAAACTGAACGCTCCTGTGTGGTCACTCCTTGCACTGCTCTTCTGATGTGGGATCTGAAGCAAAGTGTATGTTTTCCAGAATGAGGACTTCTTGTAAGTCACCTGTTAGTCCTGCAAGTTAGCACGTGTGCTAGCAGTGTTACTCTCTCCACCAAGTACCTAGGGAAACTGGGCTTCTACCCCAGACTGTTCAGGCACAGATGTGCTTTTTCCAAGGACAGGGCTACAGGGAGAAGAGGCTCTTGGTCACTGCCCCTCAGGTCTGGCCATTGAGCTGCCTCCGTGATGAAACTCTGCACTCTGCTGCCTCCCACTCGTACCTGCGTCCTGGTTGGGACACAGCAGCTCAGCTCCCTTTTTGCTCCTCAGCCTGCTCAGAAGAAAGGGGGGGGGAAGTGGTATTCATAGTGGCCTTTAATTATTCTCACTCCCTTTTCATTATTGTTGTTAATGCCATGGCCACTTTTTCCTTATTTGTGTTTAATTGTTCTTTCATGACCCTTGAGCCTCATGCAGAGACCAGGTCTCTTTGTCTGGTACAGGTCCTCTTCCAGCTTCCTGCAGGCCTTCCCTTTCCGGATCCTTTCCAGAGTGCCTGACCTGCTTCCAGAAATGCTATAATAAATCTGAATATATATAATGATATTACATGTTTTGTCTGACTGGTGACACAAGCAAGAGCCTTATTTCTTCATGAAAGAAGATGTCATGTCTTTTTAATGCATTGCTTTCAGAGGGCTCACAAGCTTACCTGAAATGAGGTTAATTTCAACAAAATCACCTACGCAGATATGTACACATTACAGAATACATCCATGTGTGTCTGTACGTAAATACACATATTCTACGGGACATAACAGGGATTGTCTGATGGAACATTCTGACAGATTTTGAAAATTGACGTTGCGGTGCATGTGCGTTTTTTCTTTAAGCAGATTGCATCTCTCGAATAGTTCAGCAGAGCTTCTTGAAGTGTTTACGTCCACGCTCTTTGTCTGGAGATGCCTTGTTATAAATACTCCCTTCATTTTACAAGCGTTTGCTGGAAATATGTTGAGCAGCTATGCTTGGTTTATTTCCAAATGTCTTAACTTTGGGACCTTGGATTGGCTTTTAGCCTGAAATTCATATCTCTCCTTTTCATGCAAAGAGCCATATTTGAACACAAAGACTGCAGTGTAAAATGGGAGGCATCCATCATGAAGCACCCAAGGCCAAACGCAGTGTGTCCTACAAGGAGCTGTGCTGGGGGAATGTGCTATGTTCAGTTAAAAGAATAAAAAACACCAAAAAAAGAAATTATATGCTGCTACTTGATACAAACTGCATCGTGTTAAAATAGTATTTTGATGTAACTGGTGCCCTCAGAGACACCTGCTGAGGAGCTATGTCATGTCTCCAGTTACTGTTCGCAGATCTTGCTTTTTCCTCTCTTGCCCTTTCCACGATGGTGAAGATGTTATGGTGGTTGTTCTTTATAAGTACCCCGCTGCTAAGTCTATAGAGTATTTCTTTTTTCTCTTGGAGGAATGTAAATAACTTTGATTAGTCATGAACTTAAGGAAAAGCAGCTGGGAAAAAACAGTAAAGAAGTATCATGATGGCCATTTTGATTTTTTTGTGTACTTGTGAAATAACTCTTTTTTAGTGTTAGGGCTAGTAAAATACAAAAACCAATGTGGTAAATTTCCAGTGTTGGTTTCATTTGTCTGGTTCATTTGTTTGCTTTTTAATCCTCCAGAGCTGTTTTAAATCTGAAAGATACTGGAAATATTTTGGACAGCTAGGATCTTGAGCATCAAAAGATCTTCTCAGTCTGTAGTTACTTTTGTTTTATTGTGCCTCATTCCTTCCATAGCTGCAGGAAATGTGCCATGTCCTGCAGCTTAGAGGATGAAGGTAATCTTATTTCAGCATTGGTTTGTGGTGGTAGTGGTATGAAGGTTTCTCTCCTGGGACCCAGGAGAATGGATGCTTTAGCCCTCCAACATCTTTTTGCCTCCTACTCCAAGTTGAGTATTTTCGGCTGGACTTAATTACCTTTCATTTAATAAGAAGTTGTCATACTGCCATATACGCACCAATAGCAGGACCCCATTGCACTGGATGCTGCACAAACACAGAGCGGTAAAGGTGCCTGCCTTCTGTAGGTCAGTGTCGAAATCAAGACTGAGTTTGAAGGGAAGCAGAACAAGTGGTGGCAGAACAGCAAATGTCATGTTAGGTTTTTTTTCCTCTGACAGGACATGTATTAGAGCATCGTATCATCTCCAAAATCCTCCCTCAATCTTTTGGGCATAATTCCTTTGTTAGTTCTTCAAATATCCCTTGGAAATGTTCTTTAACAACCTTCGAGTTAAAGTTGTTCATTACCTGTAATTCTCCATTCCTAATTTACAGTTCAGTTACTTTTTGGTATGTCGATGCAATTTAACTTCATGAGTCTTACATTTCATCACCTGTCCATATTCTTTTTCTCTCTGCCCCAACTTTATATAGTACAGGGTGTCCCCTCTGCATACTTTTTCCATTAATAAGTCTGGTATTAAAAGAAAAAGGAAGAACGCACTCTGGCAACATGAAGTGGGAATGCAGTCAGAGCAGACCGACCTAATGGATGACCATAAGGCTACCAGAACTGAAAATAAATAAATTCAGGAGCATAAAGGGTAGAAATGCTGCAAGCGAGGAGTCAAAACTGGGATTAAAGCCCAAAACTCAAACTTCCCCTGCAGAAATCAGCAAAGCAAAGGAATGACTTTACCACAAGGATAACTTTTCCACCACTGTTTGCACGTCATCAAGAATGGTGTGTGCAGCTCTTATCAAAACCACAGCCCAGTCTGATCTGTCTTGATGCAGAGATGGGCTCCTACAGTCTAAAAGAGAACCAAGGGCCTGTTTTACAAGAAAAGAAACCTAAAAAAATACGGGTTTTTTTAGCTCAGGAGATCAAGCTGCAAGCATCTCTGAGGATGAAGGGGTCTCTGTCTCTGTAGATAACAGCAGAGCTGCTGAAGTTAAAAAACAACCGAAACTAAAGGCAGCTGGAATAAACTGAATAAATAAACTTAGCCTGAAAGTAAGAGGGAGGTTTATCACTGCCAGAGTAGTAAAGCTTTGGAGCAGCTTTTAATAGGAGCAGAGCGGGCAAAAAACTTAACCAGCCATGGGGTAGACCTCCAGTAGTTTCTGAATGGGTTATGTGGTTTGTGAATGGACTAAGTGGTCCTGTGGCAAATAAATGGGCATTCAGAAGATTTCTGCCAGGGCTGATTTCCTCCTGCTCTTTTGATACACTGAAACTGAGAAGCGCTAATGATTCTCAGGATAGTGTTTTAATTATGTGGCTAGAAAATTTTAGTCGGGGTTATAGCTAGGCAAAGATATTTGTGGGCAAAACTGAGCCCTGGTGTTAGCAACCTGCTAAACAGGCAAAACAAAAACAGAGTACAAAATGGGATGAAGCATCCAACTAGAGAATAATGACATATAGAGAATATTACAAAATAAGGTTCTGTGTTCTGTGGGGCTGCAGCAGCCCTGACAGACCGTATTGTACACATTGTTTCCTGAATTTCTTAGTTTTTGCACGTTTAAAATCATGAATGAAAATTCTTACAATGGTGGGCTATCGCAGAGAGGTTCGTAATCAATTCTGGATCATCTCTTCTGGCATGAGCTTTATTTTTTTTTTCCCTTCCGCAGGGAACCTGTATCTGTTTCCTGCATCTGTCGCCCATCCTTCGTTGTGAATGGAAAGCAAGTAATTAATTTTTCTTGTTGTTAGCCACTAACTGCCCTTGCCAAATCTTGGAGGACCTATTGTCTCCTTCAGACACAATGTTCTTGGGAAAAAGTCTTGCTTATTGTAACCTCTTGTGCAATCTTCGCTTCGATGATGAATACATCTTGGCAACGCGGAGCTTTCTGAATGAAAAATGTTGCTGGACAACCCTGTAGTACGGCAAGAACGCAAACCTCTGCCAATGCTGGTGGAACACAGCCAGGCGGGAGGGTAAAATGGGGAAAGCCTTTCACATCGCCTGCAGAGCGGAGAGGGAGGTGAAGTCTGTATATGCACACATCCAAATATCTGTTTACCATCAAACAAGGATTTTCCCTGGTGAGCATCTGAGCTCGAAGGTGGCCTTCATTCCTTCTAGCAAAATCTTGCAATCTCTTGGACGGCTGCCTTCTGCCAGCATGAGGCTGGGGAAATAACAGAGAGCACCTTGACAGTGCAGGTTTGGGCAGCCCACTATAGGAATTAGCTGGGAAACATCCCCCTTGCGATTTTTCTCTATGAGCCCACAAATTTGGGATCCTGCAGAGTTGCCTCAATCTGCTTTGTGGTTCACGGCCTGACTTTGGTTTTCCATTAGATCAGTCCAGAACCACAGCTGACCACTGAAACCTCATGTTAATATTGCAGCTGTAACATTAATTATAAAATTATTACAGTTAATTGTGAAAGCATATTTTACCCTGGTAGCTTTTCACCTTTAGTTTTTCCAGTTTATTTTTTCACCAACAGCTGGTGGTGTTTGGAAGAAAAAGGTGCCTAAAAGCACCTTCCTTCCAGAGGGAATACACAGAATGCAAGGAATGAGTTGGGGCCAGGAGCGCTCTGTTCCCTTGTGGTTTGTGTGCGCTGCCAGTGGCTTGTGTTTCTCCGTGCAGGCTGACAGCTGGCTCTGGGGTTTGCAATGCGGCCCACGGCCGCGTTTCTCACCCTGTGCTGCGGCTGACAGCTTTTGGCCTGGTTTTCACCAGAAACGATCTGAAGCGGAGGGCCTGCTGCAGCGTACCTTGCAGTTAATGGAAATCTTTGTCGACCTCAGTGGGAGCTGGATTTGATCCTGTGCCTACTTGAATGTTTTGGTGTTGGATACGGCTCCAAGTGGATTTTTTTTTTCATGTCTCATTTCTCATTTTTCCCCTTCTCTTTCTAAAATGAACTTACCTTAGGGTGGGGTGAAATCAAGACAGCTCTATCTGTGTCAGTGTAGCTGTGCACTTTTATCCTCTCGTTTCCTCAGCCCTTCTCCTGTCTACAGTATCAGTCTGCAAGATTTTGGCATTGGTTTCTCTCCTTCTTGAGCCATTCTGCTGCTTCTCACAGACACTCTACATCTCACTTAGGCCTCAGCTCTCCAACAAGTGTAATTACTGACCCTGCTTAATCCATCTTCTGCCCTTCTTTCCATCTTTCAAACATCTTAACATCCATTTCCAGCAAATGCAGCCCAGACTCTGGCCCCTGCTGCCTCGTCCCAGCCACGCTCCTTCGCTCAGCAGAGCTCATTGGCGCATTTCATAGAGAAAGGAGAGGGCCACCATGCCCCATGGACACAGAGCACACCCTCTGTGAGCCTCGGCTTGTCCCCCATCCCCAATAACAAGGTGCTGGAATGAGTGGAGGCCTCTTCAGGGAGCTGCCAGAGAGTAGAGAGCTGTGGGCACAGGGGATGGCAATGGGAAAAATAATGCAGAGAAGTCCAAAGGTCAGCTCTGACAGTGCTGGAGCTTCTTGTGGCCCTCCACTCTCCTGGAGTATCGCATGTCCTCAAAGGGATTTCTCTCCTGGGTGGAGAATTATGATTAGTTGTGATATGCCTCTGAGAAAAAGTCCTTTCCTTTTGTATGTGGAATGGTTGGTTTTTGTTGGTCGCTCTCCATTTGCTTGGAGGTGATGTGAGACTTTCGTGGACCAGCATCAGAAACCAGGGCTATTTGTGTCTCATGATACCTATGGGGGAAAGGGCCAAAGCTGTGGGATGGTGTACAGGGCAATCACAGGTGTTCTTTTGAACCCCAAAAACCTTACTTCGTTTTTTCCAGCAGTAACATAAATGCTAAGCAAACAGGGTATGCAATGAGGAAACCCTTTGAGGAGTGGGAGCTGACCTAATGGAAGGTGAGAGGCATTAAGAGGGTGAGATGCCAAGCTCTTGCTGGCCCTTTTAGGTTATCGTACAGTCCACAGTGAAGTGTATTGGGCTTTTCCCCTTCCATTTTTCTCACTGAAGTTTAAATATGAATCCCCTGATGTATCTGCTGAAGGTAGAACACACAGCTTCAAATAGACCAGTGTCACTTTTACTCTGCTTTTCTGGCATAGGCAGTGGCAAAAGAGGAGAAAGTAGTGCCACAGTATAGGGAGAGCGGAAGAATTGTTTTCAGAGGTGGTATGGCAGTGCTGGTGATACAAAACTAACCTATTTTAGCTCCTTTGAATTGTATACAGCTGATACAGCTAAGAGAGGGAGAAGTGGAGGTGTTTAAAAGACAAGTAGATGTGCTTAGGAGCATTGTCTCATGGCAGACTTAGGGCTGGTTTGCTGGTTGGACTCAGTGATCTTAAAGGTCTTCTCCATCCAAAACCATTCTATGATTCTAAGTGGATTATATGGGCTATTTTATTAATCTTTAAGATAATTGCTTACCAAGCACTTATTCTCTTGGTGCTCCATTGCAGACAAAACCAAAAAAAACCCCAACATCCAAGCTAGGCTATAGATCTTTCAGTCTTGCATATTGAACACATTTTATTTAGGAATCTGCAAGACTTGTAATCCAAAGCTAGATCTGGGGGTGTAAATGGGCAGAGTGTGTTAGCAGCCCTGTAGAACTGGGCTGCAAAGCCCTGAGTCCCTGGATGATAATGCTGAGCACTAGGATGAGTATTTGCTAATACTTTAGAAATGTATCCAGAAGAAGAAAAAAGAAAGAAAGAGAGGAGAAAAACATTGTGGGAAATTCTTTCCTTCATACATAATAGTTTTCTGTTGATTTAAAATTGCCCTTAGTAATGTGTTGATGCCAGTGAAATATTTCAGCTATAGGAAATGTGAAACCAGCTCCTGCCTTTCTATGAATTATGAGTCATAAATTGTATGAAAAATATTCAACCTTGCTATAGCTATTCCCCAAGCAGAACCTCTGACTAATGGAGCAAATGCTGCCATTCTGGGGGGGAGTAGGAGGGGACTGAGCTAAGCAAAGCAAAATGCCAAGTGCCAGCGTGTGGCTCTGTGCTAAGTGTGAATTAGTGTCATCGGAGATGATGACACTCCCTTGGTAAGGAAACAGTTAGTGAGTATGTTAGGAGTTATGTATATGAGTGCAGTTGAGCAAAGTTACTCTTTTCTCCAGATGTTATGGGAAAGGGGCGTACATTCTGGGGGACCTGACTGCTGGCCAGTGTGCAGAACTGCCCTGGGGAGAGCGATGTGCTTGTGCCAACCCAGCTGTCACATCTGCAGTTGCTAAGCCAAGCCAAGAAGGCACAAACTCCATCTGATTCAGCACTCAGCAGGCAGGTTGTGATGACAGAATTCCCCTAAAATTTTTTATTAGGAAAAATTTTGTTACTGAAAGAATGATCAAACACTGCATCAGGCTGCCCAGGGAGGTGGTGGAGTCACCATCCCTGGAGGTGTGCAAGAAGTGCATGGATGTGGCACTTGAGGACATGGTTTAGTGGCCATGGTGGTGTTGGGTTGACGGTTGGACTTGATGATCTTAGAGGCCTCTTCTGACCTTAGTGATTCTGTGATTCTGTAAAAATGGCACTACAGTGGCAAGATAATTGGATGCTGACATTTGCAGGCAAGTCCTTGATGGGGACGTGAAGTTCATCCAACTTCAGCTATCCAAGATCTAGGAGTTCAATTCAAATTAGTCTTCTTCTGTCACCAGAGGTCCTGTTACATCTGGTTTATGAATTGCATTTTGGAGGGGATTATAGAAAGATTCTCAGCAACTACTTTTGACTAAGTATCTGACTTTTTGACAGCTGAACTTCAGCAATATGAATTTAATGGTAAAGCTCTGGATTTCAGTCTCCATCATTTCAGAAAAGACCACGTAGCCTTGCAAGGATTTGTGAATTTTGCTTTGCAACCAGAGGCTAGCGTCATTTATAGTTATTCTATATACCTGAGCTAGAAGTAAACATATAAAAAACCCCAAAAGAATATGACTTTCTGGCGGTAGAGCAGGGGACACTAACCACGGTTGAGTTACAGTAGTTTAACTGGAGTATTCATATTTACCTCAGTTTTCGTTTTCAGGTTGTGTGTCTGGCACCCATACTGGCTTCTCAGTCATGGATGTGTGCCCAATAAAATACAGCTAAAAAGACCAGCTGTGAAATGCAGTTTGGTGTGCTGGTCATTTTCCAAAGTGATAGAGAATGTACTGAAAGCAGCAATCTTTCTTCCCCACTGACTCTGGTGGGGCCAGGATGTGCTCAGCAGAAACCAGTCTCTGCCTAAATAGCTGCTTGTGGCATCTGTGAAACCATAAAGCATTTAGTGTGTTTAAGTGTGACTAAGAGACATGCTCTCCAATACCAAAAGCTGAATATTTTCTTCTATTTCATCCCATGTCAAACTATGCTGCCTTTTCCAGATTTGACTTAAAGTTTATTTTAAGGGATCTCTAAGTACTCATTTCAATTTGGTGCATCTTTAATTGCCAGAGTTTGGGTAGGTTGTGTTTTCTCCTTTTAATTTTTGAGTTGTATACGGCATGCACATGTTTTCAAAATATGAGTCTGTTTGGCTTCAGGCAGCTGTGATCTGGTGTGAATTATGAAATGTTTCTATAAGTATAAGACCTTACTGCTTTCTAGCCTGCAGTACAGTGCTTGGGTTTTGTCTCACTGAGGTTCAATGCTTGTTTGCTTTGTGCAGGAGATGGCTGTCCGAGCACTGAAGCAGACGGGTAGCAGAAGTATTGAAGCAGCTCTGGAGTATATCAGTAAGATGAGCTACTTGGATCCTAGGAATGAGCAGATAGTACGTGTAATTAAGCAGACCTCACCAGGTAAGCGTGATTTAAATTGTGGTGTTCTTTCTTGCAGTAAGCTCTTTTTAAAACTAGAATCATTGGATTGGCAGTATTCAGAGTTACTCATGTAGGAGACAGTGACATGAATTTGGCCCTGCAAGGTGAGCTGGGCTGGAGGCTGAACACAGCTCCCCTTGCAATAGCACATTTGTAGTCCACCTTCTTAAACACAAAGCTATTGATCTTCCAGTGCAAATCCCCTTCAATCATCTCAAGTTTACTACAAAGTAGAAGTTTGCACATAGGTAATTATTATGGAGCTGTGAGGTAGCTCATTTTCCAGAAATTCATTCAGGTTAACATCCTTGTGAGTACGCTGCGGAAATAGCTTGGGCCAAGATAACAGAGGCTTTTCCACTCATCTCTGCTGGTTTGCCTCAGTTCTGTGTCATGTAAATGCCCAAATGGGGGGACTTGAGCCTCACCTCCTCAACAACCATCAGACCACAGCTGACAAGAGGCCTTGCAGGAGTTGTTTCCATTCAGGTATTAGCACTTACAGCACTGCAGAATGCTTTTGATCTGCGATCTGAATGCCCTCTGATTTGGATAGAGTTTGTTACTTTTAGCTTCTTTCAGTGTCAAAGGTTGGCCACGCAGACAAATAACCATCCTCTGGGTGCCTGAACCTGTGCAATCCCACAGGGTTACCTGCTGCAGGGGAGACAGCGGATGAAGAGTTGAGTGCATGGGAGAGATACTGTCAGGGGCCTGTTTTGTTGAACAAAAAAACTTCTCTTGTGTTAGTGGCAATATTTAGACTTAAAAGATCTCTGTGTTGGACAAAGTGGAGCTAACAAATCCATGCAGTGAAGCTGATTACAGTAGTGCAGACCTCTAAATGCGGTCCTAAGTTGAGTTTACTGAGTGCAAGTCATTTCCACATGACAAATCTCTCTTTCTGGCCACCTCAGCAGCACCTTTCTTCTTGCCTCTTGATCAGATTGAAGATACTTGTTGAGAAGGGTGTTCAGTTTGGCACAGTTGTTAGAGAGGCATGTCCAGAGATGAGGGAAGCTGAGGAAGAGAAAGCCCATTCAGTTTACAGAGTGAAATCCCTGGACAGGAAGGAGGTCTTCAGTAAAGTCACTTCGTTCCTGGGGGACCCTGAGGGTAGCCACATGCAGGGAAGATGGAAGTGGAGAAGGACCTCATTTTCCAGGTGGTCACTGTCAGGAATGGAGCTTCAGATGTAGTGGGAAAGGGTCATGGTTCTGTGTAAGGAGCAGCTCAGCTGCCCTTCCTATCAGTCTTAGACTTCCTGTTTTGTTATTTGAGGAAATTCTGGAAAACCCTAAGAAAATGTTTCCCAGAGCGTTACCCTGCAGGGTGACCACCCAACAGACAAAGCAGTACTGGCCAGTTTGCTTTTGGAGAGCTCTGTCCTGGATACATGGACAAATGTGGCCTCAACTGGGCCTTGAGGAGAATTTAAAATAACTGGGACAGAATTACTGAACTGTATTTTGCTTTATATTATAAAGGCTTCATTCCTTAAGGTGAAAGAACACACGCAGTCATAAAGAGCGTACATTTCCTCTGAAAGGGTTGAAAAATCTTTATAGGCTTTTAATTACTCGGTTGTCTTTCATTTGCATTTACCTTTGCCTTTGCTTTCTTAACATTCCAAAGCATGCAGCTGTTGTGAATACCTAAACCTTTTGAGCCGAAGAGCCATTTTTGCTTTTAGGAGACACAGAATGCAAAACCTAAATATCATGCAATTGATATTTGCCTGCCTGAGGTCCCACAGAATCATATTGATTTGTTTGGTATGGTATTGTTTGTGCTAGGATAGCATAGGTCTCCTCTAGTTCATTCAGAAGCATGTAATGCTACTTGAGAACTTTTCATTTGCAGTTTGAGAATTTAAATCTTCTGGTTTTGAATTCTGTGTATTGGTGTATGGAAATACATTCTCAAATTAGGCATTTTTGTTCTGCTTTTTAACTTCAGTAGTAAAGCTAAAAAGAGTTTCAGCATACTGGCAAGACTAAAAACTTACCAGATATTACTGTGTGACAGGGAGTTACATGTAAAACCAGATGATCCCATGAGTGTAGTTGGTTAGTCTTCAGAATACACTCTGATCTAAAACTTTCATGAGACAGTCATAACAGTTACTGTGTTGGATGGGAATGTGTGGGGAAAAAAATTGTCTCCTACTACCAGGTTTGGTCGTTTCACAAATCCAAATATTCCTCTGTCAGACCAGAGCAGACTGAGTGGTACACAAATAAGGGAGGTGGACACCATATCTCTCTTGACATCAGGAGGATTCCCTGCACAGCTGAAGAAAGTGTCCCTGGGGAGGACAATGATTGCTGCTGCTTTCCCTCATGGCCTCTGATAGGCAAAACCAAAGTCAATTTGCCTCTGAGGCTCAGCATGAATCCTGCTGAGGTGACAGATGGGTCTTAGGGCTGCCTCCCACCTCCAGGCCAGAGTGGCCACTTCTCAGGGTAGAGAATTAATGAATTAATCTTTGGATTGCCACAGCTTCACCAATGCATCTCACTGTGTCCCAACATATGAGTTATCAGGGAGTGCTGTCGTAAAGACAACCTCCATAAGCACGGCCTTACTTTATCATAGGAAAAGAGCTGCCGATTACAGATTACACTTTAAAGAACACTGATTATTTGTCCAACTTGATTCTGTTTCAAAACATCGCGTTGTTTATGAAAACATCATTTAGTGTGGTGATAACTTCTTCAGTGTACAGAGATGCTGCATAGACCTGTCTTAATGTTCTTGTGTGTCTGTATGTAGCAGGGCTGGTGTGTGAAGGTGAGGATTCAACAGCAAGTGCATCTGGCCCAGCTGGGACGTGCTGTAATACAAATAATTAAAAAACCTTGCAGCATTCAAGCCTGTCAGCAAAATATGACTATTCTTGCAGACCTTGTGAAGTCCAGATTTTAAAAGGGAATTTAGGCATAAATAAAGTCCTGTGATTTGTGAAAGCGAAAGAACCAGAAGGGGAACAAAAAATCGCACAGAGTCTCCCCTTGTCTTTTTAGCACAGCCAGTACTTCATACACCTGCAATTTGTCCTCAGATCAAAGAACTGATGAAAAGCGCCATTAACACTTCCAGTGCAGGAAT